>NC_134485.1:122587556-122870056 GCF_040206685.1 Ascaphus truei | reverse complement strand
TGCCCAGCCTTATTATGCCTGTGCTTCCCATCACTCGTCGCTCGACATAGTTCTGTATGGAAGCATTTGACTATTCTCTCAGTGACTCCTCAGGTATTGACGCGGATTGGACGACTACCCCCTCTGGCTCTCGACTTTGGCTCTACTTGGACTTCGTGACTTCTGGCATCCCTGACCTTGGCAACGGCAATAACTACTCCTTCTCTACTACCGGTACCGGCAAGTATTGTCTTCACTACTATACCTGGCCTGGCAACAATAACACCACACTCCGGACACACTCCCTTTGCTGCGGGTGCGTGTATCCCTACGTCCCACCTCAGCACAGGGGACGGGTCTGGTCTGCGGGCAGCACCGGCATAACATTATGTCGAGCCCACAAGACGCAGACCAGACCGAACTATAGCAGTTTCTCTCTAATCTGCTTCAGCAAAACCAGGCCATGGCGGATCAAATTGTGGCACTTACACGCCAGGTCGCAATAATCTCAGACAGGGTACCGACCGCAACCCCGCCAGATGTACGCCCCCACTCCGCAAGCGCAGTTAGCAGCTCAGATGTAAGGATTCCTCCTCCCAAGCCTTATGCAGGTGAACCGCAAGATTGTAGGGGTTTCCTAAACCAGTGTGAGGTGCAGTTTGAAATGGCCCCCCATCTCTACAATACTGATCGCAAGAAGGTAGCCTACATTTATAACCTCCTCACTGGCAGCGCCCTGGCCTTGGGCTTCCCCGGTTTGGGAGCGACGTTCTGACCTTACCCAAGCTTACCCAGCATTTAAAGCCGAGTTTCAACGGGTATTCGATTCCCCCGCTCGTCGGGAGATGGCATCTGTTTCTCTCCTCCAGATCACGCAGGGACGGCGAACGGTGACGCAGTATGCTGTGGAATTCCGGACTCTAGCAGCCGAGACTAACTGGGGACAAGAGGCTCTCGTCTCCGTATTCTGGCAAGGCCTGGCAGATCCCATCAAGGATGAACTCTCTCGCCAATCCAGGCCGGATCAACTGGAGGTCCTGATTGATTTGGCCATCCGAGTGGATCAACGCATCCAGGTACGCCGCTCAGAGCGTCAGCGCGCTCGCTTCCATAACTTTCAAGTTCCGTTCTCCAGTACTTTCAGCAGCACTCCTGCTCCCTCCAGTGCTACCACACCTCTTCGTCCTGCACTGGAGTTGCCAGAGCCAATGCAATTGGGAGTACAACGCATCCGCACATCGATACGGCAGTTCCGCCACGCTGGGGGATTGTGTTTCTACTGCGGATCCATGGAACATCGGGTTCGGGAGTGTCCATTGTGTCCGGGAAATGGGAACACACAGTGAGTACAGAGGGGCTCTCTCTGGGTGTAATGTCTCCACGTCCCCTTCTTAAAGGTGAACTCCCTAAGTCTACATTTCCAGTCTTCCTTTCAGGCGATAAGTTCAAGACTTCTACCGCCTCTTTCATTGACTCAGGAGCTGGAGGAAACTTCGTGGATCTAGAATTCGCCAGGGTTAACCGCATACCACTAGTGAGAAAGAAGGTTCCCATTGCACTTGTCGGTATCGATGGACGTCCTCTTACCCCGGCCCACATCTCCTTAGAGACGGCTCCCTTGCTTCTGTCTTCACATCTACACAAGGAGACCTTAGTTCTCGATGCCATTCACGCTCCTGGGATACCCATCACCCTTGGTCTTCCTTGGCTACAGCTTAACAATCCTCTCATTGACTGGACTTCCTCCGCTCCCATTTCCTGGAGGCCGAGGTCAGGCGAGACTCATCAACTGCTGGCCAATACCTCTGTTCCCGAAGTTATTCTACCTTCCGTTTACCATCAATTCCGGGACGTTTTCAATAAGGTACAGTCAGACCTCTTGCCGCCACACAGGACTTACGATTGTCCAATCGATCTAGTTCCTGGTTACTCCCTACCCAAGACCAAGACCTACCCCTTGTCGTTACCAGAATCTCACGCTATGGATGAATATATCCAGGAGAATCTCAAGAAAGGCTTTATTCGTCACTCCAATTCCCCAGCAGGGGCTGGGTTTTTCTTCGTCAAGAAAAAGGATGGGTCGTTGAGGCCTTGATTCGACTACAGGGGTTTAAACCACATCACTATTAAAAATCGTTACCCCCTTCCCCTTATTACCGAACTGTTCGATAAATTACAGGGGGCCAAGTTTTTTTCCAAGTTGGATCTACGTGGTGCCTATAACCTGGTGCGCATCAGGAAGGGGGATGAATGGAAGACGGCCTTCAACACGCGTAGTGGACACGACGAATATCTGGTAATGCCTTTCGGCTTATGTAATGCTCCCGCTGCCTTCCAGGATTTCATCAACGACGTCTTTCGTAAGGTACTCAATATTTTTGTTATTGTATACTTGGATGATATCCTGATTTTTTCCAAAGATCTCCAGGACCATATACGCCACACCTCCTACGTCCTTTCCCGTCTCCGTGAACACCATTTATACGCTAAACTGGAGAAGTGCACCTTTCATACGACTTCTACTCCGTTCCTGGGGTATATCATTTCAGATGAGGGGTTTATGATGGACTCCGGTAAACTTCAAGCGGTCACTGAATGGCCAAGACCCAATTCTCTCAAGGCCATACAACGTTTTTTAGGCTTCGCTAATTATTATCGTAAGTTTATACAGAGTTTTTCCACCATTGTGGCACCCCTTACTGCGCTCACCAAAAAAGGAGCTGATCCTTCTGCTTGGTCATCCGAGGCCATCTCCGCCTTCGAGACACTCAAGGAAGCCTTTATATCCGCACCTATTCTCCGTCATCCCTACATTGAACTTCCCTTTGTACTGGAGGTCGACGCTTCTGATTGCGGCGCTGGTGCCGTTCTGTCTCAGAGACCCACGTCCCAAGATAAGTTACATCCCTGTGCATATTTTTCCAAGAAATTCTCGTCTGCCGAGAGGAACTATGACGTGGGTAACAGGGAACTTCTGGCCGTGAAGATGGCTCTTCAAGAGTGGAGACACCTGCTGGAGGGGTCAAAAGAGCTGTTTACTATTCTCACGGACCACAAGAACCTTCTTTACATAGAGAATGCTCGACGCCTTGGTCCACGACAGGCTCGTTGGGCTCTTTTTTTTTCTCGATTCGATTTTCACCTGTCCTATATCCCCGGGACCAAGAACGTAAAGGCAGACGCACTCTCCCGAATACATTCTTCTGAGGAGAGGCCAGAGGAATCGTTGGAGACTATCCTTCCACATGAGAGAATTCTCGCCACGTCTACTTTCAAGAATCTTGAAAAGATTTTGCACTCCCAGAGACGCATTCCCAAGGACTTGGTCGTTCCCGACAACAAACTCTTTGTACCATCCAAATTTGTTCCACAAGTCCTGTCTTGGGGTCACTCCTCTAAATCTGCAGGTCATCCAGGTTTTAAGAAGACTACTGATCTCATTCGTCGGAATTTCTGGTGGCCAAGGATGTCTCAAGATATTCTGGAATTTACCCGCGCATGCCCCACGTGCGCTCAAAGCAAGACTCTCCGTCAAAAGCCTCAGGGTTTTCTGTTACCCCTTCCAGTTCCCGACCGCCCCTGGTCCCACATTTCTATGGACTTCATCGTGGAGTTGCCCAGGTCCAGAGGAATGAACACTATCTTGGTGGTCGTGGACAGGTTCTCGAAGATGTCCCATTTCATTCCACTTAAAGGATTACCCACCTCCCCCGCCCTTGCTGATATCTTTACGGAGCAGATTTTCCGGATTCATGGGATTCCTTCGTCCATTGTTTCTGACAGAGGTTCTCAGTTCGTATCCAAATTTTGGAGAGCTTTCACGAAGAGATTGGGCATCTCTTCTTCCTTCTCTTCCGCCTATCATCCTCAGTCCAATGGACAAACGGAGAGAATCAATCAATCCCTGGAGAAGTACCTGAGATGTTTTATATCCGATTTCCAAGATGATTGGGCTCAACTCCTCTCTTGGGCAGAGTATGCCGTCAATTCTGCAAAAAACGAGTCCACCCGGGAGTCTCCCTTCTTTATAAATTATGGGTTCCACCCTCCCTGTCTTCCCATCCCCAACATTCCTTCTGGAGTACCAGCCGTAGATGAATGCATTTCTTCCCTCCAAACCGCATGGTCCAGGATTCAGTCTACCCTTCTCAACTCCTCCCGCAGATCGAAACTACAGGCCGATCGTCGTCGTCGTTCGGCACCCAGTTACAAACCAGGGGATTTGGTATGGCTCTCTTCTAGGAATATCCACCTCAAGGTACCATCTCCTAAACTGGCACCTAAGTTCCTCGGTCCCTTCCCTATTTGTGAACAAATCAATCCTGTGGCATTCCGGCTCCAACTACCACCCAGTATGAAGATTCCCAATGTCTTCCATGTATCCCTCTTAAAACCATTTATCTCCAGTCACTTCTTTCCGGATCAGACTCGTAGACCGGATCCCATTACTGTACAAAATAACGAGGAATACGAAGTTCACTCTCTTTTGGATTCTCGCCTATCCAGGGGTCAGCTTCAGTTCTTGGTGCAGTGGAAGGGCTTTGGCCCTGAAGAGAGATCCTGGGTACCTTCAAAGGACATTCATGCCCCGGCCCTTCTTAAGTCCTTCAGGAAAAAGTTTCCAGAGAAACCGTTCTTGGACCGTCCTGAGGCCGTTCCTGAAGAGGGTGGTACTGTCAGGAATGGGCGTTCTCCTCGCTTCCCACACAAAGCACTCCCTCTCCGCAAGGAGTCCCTGGACACACAAAATAATCCTGCCTTACCGGTCTCCACGGCTCCTCGCCCCTGCCGCCGTCGCGGGATCACTCCCCTCGGCAATTCCTCTGCTCAGCGCCGGGCGCGCCCACGCCCTCCTACACGCACACCAGCCCCAGACGTTATGTGCATGCATTCTCAGTTTACAGAGAACACGCCTAACAGAGCACTTTTAACCACTTCTTCTGCAGCGAGGCGTCGCCCCCAAGCATCACACAGTTAAAGGCAAATCAATGATTACACTCAGCTGGGCTGTAACACCTCTCTCCTATCAGGGAGGACTCCTTGCAGTACTCCAGGCCTGCCTCCTGTTCCCATTGGCCTGCCCAGCTTTATTATGCCTGTGCTTCCCATCACTCGTCGCTCGACATAGTTCTGTATGGAAGCATTTGACTATTCTCTCAGTGACTCCTCAGGTATTGACGCGGATTGGACGACTACCCCCTCTGGCTCTCGACTTTGGCTCTACTTGGACTTCGTGACTTCTGGCATCCCTGACCTTGGCAACGGTAATAACTACTCCTTCTCTACTACCGGTACCGGCAAGTATTGTCTTCACTACTATACCTGGCCTGGCAACAATAACACCACACTCCGGACACACTCCCTTTGCTGCGGGTGCGTGTATCCCTACGTCCCACCTCAGCACAGGGGACGGGTCTGGTCTGCGGGCAGCACCGGCATAACATTATGTCGAGCCCACAAGACGCAGACCAGACCGAACTATAGCAGTTTCTCTCTAATCTGCTTCAGCAAAACCAGGCCATGGCGGATCAAATTGTGGCACTTACACGCCAGGTCGCAATAATCTCAGACAGGGTACCGACCACGACCCCGCCAGATGTACGCCCCCACTCCGCAAGCGCAGTTAGCAGCTCAGATGTAAGGATTCCTCCTCCCAAGCCTTATGCAGGTGTACCGCAAGATTGTAGGGGTTTCCTAAACCAGTGTGAGGTGCAGTTTGAAATGGCCCCCCATCTCTACAATGCTATTTGTGATTTTGATCTCTGCACTAAACATCAATTAGTATATAGAGGCTATAACTGGATAATGTCCTTGAACCGTGCCTCAGGGCGTCTCCGTTAGCACACTTTGTGCTTGCCCTTTGCAGAGCTCACACACTATTCAGCTACGCATCTCACTACTACATGTATATGGTGGTTGAGTATTCATTTTATGATGATCATCTTTGTTGCGTTGTTATTGTTTTCACCATGTTTTGTTTATTTGTTGTACACACCGCTTAAGTGGACTAGGGACATCACCCAGATATATACTATCTGTCCATTCGGTGTAAGATAATTACCCCTCCAGACTTAGCTTCAATGACCTATACCATTTTAGGTTCATTGAATTATTGACAAAAGGATCTCCATATGGTTTATGGGCCTTCTAATCTGGTATTATAGTAATGGGGATTATCTGAGCGACACAGTTCCACATTAAGGTGTTGTTATACCTATATCTCCTCACGAGCGAGGACGATTTTGTTGGTTTGCCTATTAGGGGCTGGCCTTGGATTATATATACCATGCCCCTCTATACAATCTTTTTTTAACCTTCTCTTGTGATTAAAAGGTTTTTAAATACACTCATTACTATCAATCACTGGCTTATCCGAGTGCATTCAAGGAGGAACTTTTTCTCTTTTCTGCTTTAGTTATACCTTTTCCTCTTTTGCACCGGTATTTTGCTTGACACACTATTATCAACTCACTTTATACCTGCTGATGCGGGAGCATCCCTTACCCCTCCCTTCTCCCCTTCCCCATTCCTGGATTATCTAGCGAGGCGTCGCCCCCAAGCATCACACAGTTAAAGGCAAATCAATGATTACACTCAGCTGGGCTGTAACACCTCTCTCCTATCAGGGAGGACTCCTTGCAGTCCTCCAGGCCTGCCTCCTTTTCCCATTGGCCTGCCCAGCTTTATTATGCCTGTGCTTCCCATCACTCGTCGCTCGACATAGTTCTTTATGGAAGCATTTGACTATTCTCTCAGTGACTCCTCAGGTATTGACGCGGATTGGACGACTACCCCCTCTGGCTCTCGACTTTGGCTCTACTTGGACTTCGTGACTTCTGGCATCCCTGACCTTGGCAACGGCAATAACTACTCCTTCTCTACTACCGGTACCGGCAAGTATTGTCTTCACTACTATACCTGGCTTGGCAACAATAACACCACACTCCGGACACGCTCCCTTTGCTGCGGGTGCGTGTATCCCTACGTCCCATCTCAGCACAGGGGACGGGTCTGGTCTGCGGGCAGCACCGGCGTAACAGGATGGAATTCATCATGGGTGCCTGGAAAAGGTAAGTGTAATATGTATTTATTGTGATTCATGTATTTAAAATGGGCAAAAGCACTATTATCCATATGTGGATAATAGTAATTTTGCCCATTACTGTATTGTATGTGTTAGGGGGCAGGGGGAGGGGGGAGTATTTAGTTAGATATATTGTTTATTTTTTTGAGGCACACCATTTGTACTGCAGGCCCGTGGGGACCCCGGGACTCCTGCGGGGACTCCCGCAGACACCCCGGGACGGCCGCGGGGACGCCCACGGGACCCCCGGACACCCGCGGGGTCAGCCGGGGACACCCGCCGGCCTGTTGTATGGGTGTTGCGCCTGCAAAAATGTAAACAAAAAAATGTTTCTAAGTCCTGCTTTTTTATCACCTGCCTTTTGCTGGTAAGCTTATTTCAGCGCAACTTTCAAGTACGATAAGTTAGCAGGAAATTAGAGAATCGCGTAGAAGGGCAGAAATCAGCGCAAACAGCTGATCGTACGAGCAAAGTTGGACTTAGAAAAATTTCTTGAAAAAAGTCAGTTTTAGAGCGCAAAGGGCCTGTTAGCACTGCTCTGTGAATCGCGCTCAGCGGAACCTAAAAGCACTTTGCGTTCTTAAAACGACTTATCACAGCTTAGTGCATAGCCCCCTTAGGATATTTTTAAAGTGGATGTAGCCAGTTACCCTCCGGTCCCCCCGTGCTTCCGGTTCCCCCCCCCCCTTCTCCTTACCATCAGAGATGTGCGGCAGGGTGACGGAGTCGCGGGCGGTTCCCTCCACAGGGCTGAATAGTAGGAAAGACTATTGTATGCTGGAACAGGAAGCAGTCAGTGAAGACCAGGAGCCTGAAGCTGCAGGTTAGATCCAAAGAGCAGTGCTCCAAGGATTAGGCCAGAAGTTAAACCCCAGGGCCCAGTTAATTCCCTGAGTCACTGTAGAGAAGTAACTGTATTGTGTAGGGAACTGCCTTAAGACAGGGACACCTTCACTGTACTCCTAGTGAGAAAGAGGTTGCAGGACAGAGCCTGACTGTCAGCACAGTGTGTAGCAGGAAGAGACTCTGATTGCATAACAGAGACTATTTGCAAAGGGATAATCCGGCTGGGAATCCCTCCCCTGTGGAGTCAGCATGTGCCTTCAATTCTGCAGAGAGCAGTGCAGTGCTACGTGGGATCACGTTGCGGTATTGCAGACTCCTCAAGGATTCTCCTGGTTAGGACCATAACCAGGAAGGTATTATATTAAAGTGAACCAATGGGCCCCAACACAGGGAAGCGCTGTCCCTCACACACACACACTCCAATCTATAGCTGGTGGACACTAAGAGGTTAAGTGCCCTGGCACATTGGTACACCAAGGACTAGGGTGATATAAAGACTGACACTAAAGTGGTGCAACCATTTACATGTGTGGGGTGATGTGATGATATTCATGCAGGGGAATGTCATACTGTTTATATATTGTGACAGAAACCAGGGGATGGTAATAAATTCCATATATAGGGCTCCCAGGATACTGAACAGTTTCTATCCTGTCTGGCCTGGGAGTGCAGCCTTATAATACATGCACTCCATCCCACAGTTTTGGGCAAGCGCTGGAACTGAGGGATTTCTGTCACCTGTCATGCTAATTAGAAATCAGGTATGTAAGACTGATTTCCTGTTTGCTCTTGTCTCTTCTCCAGAGCCTGGAAGGCTGCTGAACACAGTGGGGAGAAGCCCCTTCCCCACACAGGTTCAATTGTTCTGTTCATTTGGCTAACTCTGCAAAAGTACCTTGTTTTGTTGTTGGAAAGTGGAAAAGCCACTTCCACCCTGAGTTAGGGAAATCTAAGTTAAGTTATCGCTCAGGTGAGCAGCTTTTGTTTTGATGTGTTTTGTTGTATGCACTGTGGCAGTCTCAGTGCCTGGGACTGAATAAACCAGGCACAGCCTGTTTAAAGGAACAGTACGTGACGCCTCCTCATTTAACCTACCCCAAAAGACCGTGTTCTAACCGTCCCGGACAAGCAGCGGAGCCCCGGAGTAAGCTGTTTGTCACAATATGAAACGTTATGCAAAGGTTATTATTATTATGCTAAGTAAATACTGTTTTATCCAACTGTGTGTGGTTACTGTATATGTTGGTTCTGATAAGGGAACACTCCCACCAAGTTGGGATCCCTCATCAGTGGAGGCGCTGCACCCAGTGTAAGTATACCCCAGGCTCCCAGTGGCGGAGGCTCAGGCCTCTTGTTAGCCTCACAGGTGACAGCAGCATCAGTAGTTACCGTACCCCAGGGGTACAAGGGCTACATTTGGAGGCGCTGCTGAGATTCAGACCTGGGGTGCCCGAACTCAGTAAAAATGTCGTTAGGTTACACGTTACCTTCCCGCCAAGAGGTGTACACGTGGGCGGTAAAAAGGCAAGTCCCGCCCTCACAAACCCTTGCTGTAGGACAAGTTCCCGCCAATGCCTCATCCTATGATTTATGTTTAATCCTAATGCAGTATCCAGGCTTATAAGAGTGCAGAATCTTGGGTCGCCGCTCCGACCCAGACGGGTCATGGTGCACCGTACTAATCACTGGGGGATGTGAATTGTCGCCAGAGCAAGGCCCATCCAACTTGCGGTTCCCTGGGGCCCTCAGCTCAGGGTGTCCTGTTATATATCCTGAAATGCCGATAAAACTCGAACCCTGTAGCCCCATTACAGACTTGCTAGAGACTAGTATGTGCATGTCCCTGTCCCCACCCGAAAGTATATGCGGGGATGAGGCCAGTGTATTATCCTGTGCTAATTGTCGCTCAAGCAGGCGGAGCTCCAGCCCCAAGCTCAGCCCCAGTAGAATGGGAGAAATCCAATTACTAGCCCAGGCCATACAACAACTGGTTGGGCCCAAGCACGAATCCCCCTCCCCTCAGCCATACCGCAAGTTAAAGCTCTTTTCAGGGGTAAAACCTACCCCCACCGGTGAAGAGGCTTTTGATGTTTGGAAGGAATATGCTTCACAGGTACTGGAAGAGTGGACATGTCCTGATGAGGTGAAAAGACAACGAATCATGGAGTGCCTGCGCCCGCCTGCGTCCACTACCATCAAGATGTATAAAGATCAGCATACTGAGGTTACCGCACATCAGATGATGGAGTCTCTTACCCGGGCATACGGTAAGGAAGATGATGTGAGTGAGTTATGGACTACGTATTACAATCTCCGCCAGAAGAAGGAGGAAGACCTATCAGAGTTCATACAACGGATCCAATTGCTCTTGTGGGATCTACGTTCCCGCCAAGTCATCAAGGCCTCAGAAGTGAATGAGTATAGGCGCACTCAATTCCTGCGGGGAGCCATACCCACTCACCATATCATAGTAATGATCAGATGCGCGCTACGGAAGGGGGACCCCCCTACTCTAGAAGACCTACTGGACGAGGTGAAGAGTCATGAGGCCTATACTAGGTTGCATACGCCCAAGAAGGCCAAAGACCCTCGCAAGGATGAGACCAAGGAAGCAACAGTGCCCAAAGCAAAGGGAAGCAAGAGCGGAAAGGATACGGCCACCCCGGAGGTGCCTGGGTCCGCTCCCAGGTCACCTGACAGTCCGGGTCCCCGCCCAGACTTCCGTTGCTTCAACTTTGGCGAGAAGGGCCATGTTGCAAGGAGCTGTTCGCACCCCAAGAGGCCCACTAAGGCCCAGACCTACACCGTAACAGTGCGAAAGGCAATCTCGTCCTTATCAACCGTACCCGAGGATGTTGCCGAAGAGTCGGGGAGGCCTCCCATGGAGGAGACGCCCCAACCAGATGCCTACTGCCGAGTAGGGCCCACCGCTATAATAAGAGTCGTCGTGAAGGGGATCTACTCTTCAGCACTTCTGGACACTGGGTCACACATGACCATCATCTACCATCCATTCTACGACCAGCACCTCAGCCATCTTCCTTTGCAGTCAGCCGAAAAGATGAAGTTGTGGGGACTGAGTAAAGATGATTACCCCATAGACGGAATAGTGGCGGTCAAGCTTGATATCTTGCAGTTGAACACTAACAAGTCTCATCCCATGCTGGTGGAAGCCTTGGTCTGCCCGGAGGCTCGAGAACATCCCAGTGCCCCCATCATATTGGGCACGAATGCAGATATAGTAAGGTCAGTGATTCGCTCATTCCTGTAGGAAGCTACCATTGTCATCCCTGAATATAGCCCCTGGCCTACGGGAAGAATGCTATAGGGTGGCGTATGAAGAAGAGTATGGTGAAATCTTTAATCAAGAGCGAGGGTTATTGGAGATTCCACCAGGGGGAGTGAAGCATGTGACCGCGCTTATCAAGTACCCCAGTCGGCACGAAAACGACAGATACTTTTCGCTGGAGACTCTTCCCGAGTCTAAGAGTCATTGGGGATACCGAATGATACCTGAAGTACGGGATTGGCCATCTAATGTCCCCAGGAAGATTACCGTGTCTATCTAGAACATGTCTCTACATACCGTGCTGCTTGAAGTAGGACAAAGGCTGGGTAGAATTTATCCTGTGGATCCTGTGGACGACACAGTGACCGTTCACACTGCCCATGTGGGAGAAGAGCCCGAGGTACTACAATTCGACTTCGGAGAGTCTCCCCTGGAGGAAGAATGGAAGGAGAGGCTACGTGCTCAGTTGAGAGAGAGACGAGATGTGTTCTCTACTAGTGAGATGGACGTGGGATGCAGCAGAAGCGCTCAGCACACGATTCGTCTGAGTGATGACACGCCGTTTAGGGAAAGGTCTCGCCGTATAGCTCCCAGAGACGTGGAGGATGTGCGTGGTGTCCTGAACGAGATGGAAACGGCCGGTATAGTGACCGAATCTCGAAGTCCCTATGCCTCACCGATTGTGGTGGTACGAAAGAAAAATGGGTCTGTTCGATTGTGCGTGGACTACAGAACATTGAACAGACGTACTGTACCTGACCAATACACGCTACCACGAATAGAGGAGATGCTCAGCGCATTGTCCGGAAGCCAGTGGTTTAGCGTGTTGGACCTTCGATCTGGGTATTACCAGGTTCCTATGAGCCCAGCTGATCAAGAGAAGACGGCGTTCGTCTGTCCTCTGGGATTTTATCAGTTCACCCGGATGCCCCAAGGTATCTGCGGTGCTCCGGCCACTTTTCAACGGCTTATGGAGAAGACGATTGGAGATATGTGTCCTCGTGAGTGTCTGGTCTACCTAGACGACATAATTGTGTTCGGAACCACACTTGAAGAACACGAGATTAGGCTGATGAAAGTGCTGGATCGCTTAGGGAAAGAAGGCCTGAAGCTCTCCTTGGATAAGTGCCGCTTCTGTCGAACATCGGTCACTTATGTGGGTCATATAGTGTCTGCAGATGGAGTGGCCACCGACCCGGCCAAGGTGGAGGCGGTGGTGAATTGGCCAAGACCCGAGAATGTGATGGAGCTGAGGTCCTTTCTCGGGTTCTGGGGGTACTACCGACGGTTTGTGGATGGCTACTCCAAGAAGGCGGCTGTGCTGAACAATCTGCTGAAGGTCTATCCAGAGGAACCCAAGCAGAAGAAGACCACCCCAAGAACTCCCTTCGGGGATCGGTGGACGTCCGCTTGTGAAGAAGCATTTAAGGGGCTGAAGAATAGTCTAACAGAGGCTCCCATTCTAGCCTATGCTGACCCGGAGAAGCCTTACATTCTGCACGTGGATGCCAGCCTCAACGGATTGGGAGCTGTGCTACACCAGAAATACCCCACTGGACTTCGCCCTGTTGCCTATGCCAGTAGAAGTTTGACTCCAAGTGAAAGAACTATCCAGTTCACAAATTGGAGCTCCTTGCCCTCAAATGGGCCATATCTGAAAAACTACATGACTACCTATATGGGGTCACCTTCGAGGTCCGAACAGACAACAATCCGCTGACCTATGTACAAACCACGGCCAAGTTAGATGCGACCGGTCATAGATGGTTGGCCACCCTCGCCAATTACCAGTTTTCTTTGAAATAAAAGCCTGGACCTCTCAATATAGGGGCCGATGCTCTATCTGGGAGATCGGGACTGGGTGAGACCGCCGACGATGATCCTTGGGAAGAAATTCCAGGGCCAGGAATGAGAGCTATGTGTTCCACTGATGCTATTGTAAACGATCGAGTGGCATTCTCCGAGCTACGAGTAGCGGATTCTTTAGGGTGTCGACCTCAAGCCCTTCCAGAAGCTTACTGCCACCCCGATTGCATGGGTCTAACCCAAGACGTTATCTTCACGGTGAAGGAACTGGTACTAGCACAGACACATGATCCTGCGGCTAAGGCTGTCCGAGATGCTCTACACAAAAATGACTCTTCACTGGTGAAACGGGCTACTCCCGATGATGTGAGCCTCCTCATGAGAGAATGGGATAAGTTTGAGATGGATAACGGCCTACTCTATAGGGTTGTTCAATTCCACAATCATCCTGACCGTCGACAACTATTTCTACCCCGGCGTATGCAAGGTCTCGTTTTAAGATCACTACATGATGATCATGGACATTTGGGGGTGGATAAGACCTTGGGTTTAGTGTGAGACCGGTTCTTCTGGCCTAGAATGCGGGAGGCAATTGAACAACACTGCAGGAAATGTCTACGGTGCATTCATAGGAAGACACTTCCCACCCGTGCTGCCCCAATGGGCCATCTCAAAAGCTCTGGGCCTATGGATTTAGTTTGTATGGACTTTTTGTGCATAGAGCCAGATTCAAAGGGTATAGGAAATGTGCTAGTAGTGACAGATCACTACACTCGATACGCTCAAGCCTTTCCTACGAAAGACCAGAAGGCTACCACCGTGGCTAAAGTGCTGTGGGAGAAGTATTTTGTGCATTATGGTCTGCCCAGCAGGATGCACTCAGACCAGGGACGAGATTTCGAGAGCAAGCTGATCAAAGAGTTGCTAACCCTGTTGAATATTCAGAAGTCAAGGACTACTCCCTACCATCCAGAGGGAGATGCGCTCCCTGAAAGATTTAATCGGACATTGCTGGACATGCTAGGCACTCTGAAAGATTTCCAAAAAGGAGAATGGAGTAAACATGTTGAGGCCTTGGTGCATGCCTACAATTGCACTAGGCACGAGTCCACAGGGTACACCCCATACTTCATGATGTTCGGGAGAGAAGCCAGACTGCCAATCGACATCCGCCTACGGGTATCTACCGACGGGGTACCCAACATGGCTCATTATCGATATGTGCAGAGACTCCAGGAAAGTCTGCACCGTGCCTATCAGTTAGCTGAAAGAGCCACCGCTAGACTGAATGCCAATAATAAAAGAAGGTACGACCACAAAGTACGCTATAGGTAGTACTATGAAGAAGAGAACGGGATAGCAAAGTACTTAGGGATTCCCGGCAAGCACAAGTTAGCTGATCGCTGGAAAGAGGGGCCTTTTCAAGTAGAGTCTCAAATGCCGGGCCTCCCTGTTTATCGCATACGTGACGTGAATGGCAGGGTAAAGGTCTGGCACCGAAACCACTTGTTACCTATCCCACATCTGGGAGAAAGTGAACCCGAAACAGAAACAGTAATAAACGACAGTGAGCCTGAAGAGTCTACCGAGAATTCAGGGCCCACAGATGAAACAATTCAAGATCCTTTGGAGGGAACATCCAACAGAGATTGGTGGGCACCTCCTGAAGGAGCAACGGGTAATGGGCCTGCTATTCAAGTACCTTCATCAGGATATTCACCAAGTAACCAACCATTAGATCCTACCTCTCCGAGTTTTGTGCCTCAGAGACAATGTTCAGTTACAAAGAGACTTTCCCCAAACTGGTTCACCCTCTGCCAGAGAGTCTAGGCCTCAAGCCTACGATGGTCTCTCTCAAGATGAAGAAATGGAGACTGAGACTCGCAGGAGCCAGCGAGTTAGACGCCCTCCCACTAAAGTGGCTTATGATTCATTAGGGGCACCTCACTATGAGTCTCAGCAGCAAGCTAAAGTCAAGCTAGCCTCAGTCATAAATATGTTTGTTGAACTGTACAATCTCGTTTAGCGTAATCGTTAAGTTGTATTTTAACAATGAATTTTTATTATATAATATTGTTATGCATGGGTTAGTTCAAGCGGGGACGTTGATATTTTCACCAGGGGGAGGATGGAGCCATGTACCCTCCGGTCCCCCCGTGCTTCCGGTTTCCCCCCCCTTCTCCTTACCATCAGAGAAGTGCGGTTCCCTCCACAGGGCTGAATAGCAGGAAAGACTATTGCATGCTGGAACAGGAAGCAGTCAGTGAAGACCAGGAGCCTGAAGCTGCAGGTTAGATCCAAAGAGCAGTGCTCCAAGGATTAGGCCAGAAGTTAAACCCCAGGGCCCAGTTAATTCCCTGAGTCACTGTAGAGAAGTAACTGTATTGTGTAGGGAACTGCCTTAAGACAGGGACACCTTCACTGTACTCCTAGTGAGAAAGAGGTTGCAGGACAGAGCCTGACTGTCAGCACAGTGTGTAGCAGGAAGAGACTCTGATTGCATAACAGAGACTATTTGCAAAGGGATAATCCGGCTGGGAATCCCTCCCCTGTGGAGTCAGCATGTGCCTTCAATTCTGCAGAGAGCAGTGCAGTGCTACGTGGGATCACGTTGCGGTATTGCAGACTCCTCAAGGATTTTCCTGGTTAGGACCATAACCAGGAAGGTATTATATTAAAGTGCACCAACGGGCCCCAACACAGGGAAGCGCTGTCCCTCCCACACACACACACTCCAATCTATAGCTGATGGACACTAAGAGGTTAAGTGCCCTGGCACATTGGTACACCAAGGACTAGGGTGATATAAAGACTGACACTAAAGTGGTGCAACCATTTACATGTGTGGGGTGATGTGATGATATTCATACAGGGGAATGTAATGCTGTTTATGTATGAAACGTTATGCAAAGGTTATTATTATTATGCTAAGTAAATACTGTTTTATCCAACTGCGTGTGGTTACTGTATATGTTGGTTCTGATAAGGGAACACTCCCACCAAGTTGGGATCCCTCATCAGTGGAGGCGCTGCACCCAGTGTAAGTATACCCCAGGCTCCCAGTGGCGGAGGCTCAGGCCTCTTGTTAGCCTCACAGGTGACAGCAGCATCAGTAGTTACCGTACCCCAGGGGTACAAGGGCTACATGTATATTTTACTTGGTGCCAGTAAGTCTGCTCAGACATCGGAGATAAAAGCCACCAGAGGTTGCCAAGTGTGAAGACCATTTGGGTAGCCGGGCTGGGCTCAAGTACTCACGTCCTGAATGAATGGAAGTTGTCCGGACTACCATTTGCCTCAGCAGACCTGGAGGAGCCTAGCCCAGCAGGTTACTTCTGAATAGCAAGTAGCAGAGGTGGCAAACTTGTGCATGCCCTTGGCTGATTCAGAATCCCCGTTTGCCAGGCTTCAGAAGACTGACAACGCTCTGATTGGCTGGTAGGAAAGTTCCCACGCTGGGATTGGCTGTAGTATTTCATGAATGAACTCAGAAATACTATAAGAATCCCTCAGCCAATCCATTCATGAGATTCTAAGTGCCAGAACAGCAGCGGAAATTTGAAATTTGCGGCCAAGTTCTCAAAAACAAACGTAGCGGTCACGGCTGGGATGTGATTTAAAGTCCTCTGGAACGGAGGTGTCTGGAACTTCATGCTGATTTGAGTTCCAGGACATTTCGGGCTAAGTCCCGTTTAAATAAAACTCTTGTTTTACATTTAATTTTGCTACACTAGGAAAGTCTAGTTTTCTTACCGCAGGTCCCAAGTAAGTGTGTCTTTTCTTATGTAGTTTGTGTATCATTGTGTGTTTGCTATTTCCTGTGAATACATTTACAAATTATTTCATTTGCCTGTTTTTCTCAATGTATGATCCTGGTAAAAAGGTGTAAATGCCATGTTTCCCGTGGAAAACCCAATTTACAGACCATCCCTAAATTGGATAACATGGGACAATGCATAACATTTCATGACAAAACCTTAAGGAACACACCCGGATCTCTCCCTAATATGAAGAATCCGCATCCACTTGAATAATAGTGCTTTGGGTCAGGTTTCTTAACCAACCTACCCTCTTGTTCAGGAACTGTAACGGAATAGACCCTCTTTGGTCCTCGCTTAGAAACATATTCTAGCCGGTCCATGTAGATGTTTCACCCCACCCTTCATACTCGGATGAGGTAACATATCTTATCCTCATTATAATACAGGGATACACTGCACCTTGATGCCAAGTAGTCTAGGACTGCTTCCCTCAACCACTCTTCTCTATTGGCCTCTATTTCGCTCATTATGGGTTCCGGAACATAGGGGTAATTGTCACGATGGACGAAACTTATCAACAATTTTATATTTTGGGGAAGTAGATTGAGCATACAAGTTGAGCAAAATAAATTGTCATTTATTTCCTTACTAGACAGACACACGACAACCTTAGAATACACTTAATAAAAACACTTACTGAAGAAGAGAACGGGATAGAATGTCCAGAAGTAAAACAAAGTGCTGGAATATTGTCCTTTAAAGTGCAGTCCTGTTGCAAGGGGCGCACTTGCCCAACCCAATATATCCTTGAATAACACAAAGTTCGTTCTGGTCCGTTGGGGTTCGTTAGATAACCCCCAGCACTAACGAAATCCTGAAGCAGAGTTCTTCCCTTACTTGCCCACAGTTTGGAGAGTGGGCACTCTAGGGATTTCCTGTTGCTACAGCACCTGTGCGACATTGCCACCTGGGCTACTTATCATAGGTGCACTCCCCTCTTTACCTGGCATCTTCCAGGCTAGGGTTTGTCCCCTAAGGTGTGAACTAGCCCAGGATCTCTCATTGAGCAACCATCCTGGCTATTTCACACTTGGCGGCTCTAGGGTCTTTCAACTGCAAAGCTTCCCCAGACCCAGAGGCGTCGCCTCAACGGGGAGTCTGTGAAGTTTGAGTAGGAAGTAGACCCCAGCTCATGTACTGTATGTAAAACATTTGGTAGCTAGTTGAATATCAAAGACAGATAGAAAAAAGGCATCCTGCCTGTCCTTTTAAATCTGCCACAAAAATCCACTTTATTAAAAATATGTCTTCCCCTTATCCCACATTTATCATTTCTATATGTATGTGCTTGGGATGTTACTCTGGGACTGCACACCAAATTTCAGGTTTTTAACCCTTTCCGTTCACGAGTTATGGCTTCTTCTTGAACTAGCAATGCTGGGCTATGGGATTCTCACATCAATTGACTTGCGGTTACGGCTTTCTCACGTCAATTGACCGAGTTCCCACGCCAATTGCGAACTGCCTTTCAAGACGTGCCATTAACCGGGACGGCGATACAATGTATCCGAGTACCACTTGAGATTGGAAACCGCAAGCCTTTGATTCAATTGACTCTGCGGTTACGGCTTCCAGTCTCAATAATGGATACCTATACCTTGCAATGGATCAAAGCGGCCGCGCCACGCTTAACCAATTAACTTGTGGTTTTGCGCTCGCAGCGGCATGTGTCCAAAGCCAAGAATGTCAGTTTACCATTGCATACACTACTGCAGGCACATATAATCCTGCAAAATGGGGACAACAAGGGACAGAGGGAAAAATAATACATGTGCAGTGCATGGAAAATTAACCCCTTCATCCCCAATATGAAATAGGGGTAACCAGCCAGGCCTTTATTAATGCGCTAATTACCCACAATTTCGTTACAGTAATCAAACCCATTGAACTGATGATACCTCTGAACTATTAATCTGTCAGCCCAGCTGATCTTGGTTAATTTCCGGCCAAAGGACTGGCCTGCAGCACCCAAAATAGCAGTTCATGAGGAGTCTGTTCCTGATCTGTTATTGTTAAACCTGTTGGTAATATCAGTCCTAGCTTAATGTCTCTATCCGTCCTTCTGAGAGCTTCTGCCATCTGCTCCGCCGAGAACTCCCCTTCCTCCCACCAATGATCCACAATATCCCCGCTGAACACCTTGAAACATGGGGTCCCACCACATCAATACTTTCCCCACAGCTGCTCTGAATATAGACACATCCGACAAGGAAACTGCCTAGAGGGTGTTCCTGATCTTTCTGACCTAACAGACCCTTAATTGGAAAATAGCACATATTCTTGCATCCCACCCTCAGGAGGATCACCATCAAACCCAGCACAGCTTCGCCAGTCCTGGTAAGATTTAGTTACCCTCTTAGTGTCCTGTGCAATGTGGTAGCTGTAACGCGTACCTCACCACAAACGAGGCGCGACCGCTGGGCTGAGGTAGGGATTGGTATAGAACGCCGACCACAACCGCGAGGGCGCGTCTAGAGTGTAGGATAATCTTGCGAGCCGGGTCAGAGTTATAGAAGACAGCGTAAACGTGGTACTTGCCGGGTCTGGGAGTGGAGAGTAGCGTATCGTTGGGGTACGTAGCCGGAGTCAGTATTGGAGAAAGCAGAGTCGTCGTAGAGCCAAAGCCAGGGTCAGTGCAGAAGAGAGCAGCGTCGTCGTAATCCAATGCCAGGGTCAGTGCAGGAGAGAGCAGAGTCGTCGTATCCAAAGCCAGGGGTCAGTGTAGGAGAGTATCACGAAGTCCAAGGTACTAGGCAGGGTCAGGCAGCAAGGTAAGAGGCAGACAGGCTAGGAGTGATGAGGTTCAGCGTCACAAACAGAAGTTATGCTCGGCAAGGAATGAGAGTTCAGACAGCATATTTAAAGGACCTCCCACCAATGGGAGGCATCCAGGAAGCAGAACCACCCTCTTTGATATGCTGCTGGATCGCGCAGGAGCATCCTTTAACACAGCCGATTGAGACTGAGGTGGAGCTTCCAGAGAGTACCCGCGCATCACGCTTGCAACCCGGTCGCGCGCCGTCAGTGCGCGCCATGGCACCCGTGTCAGTATGGGGGTGGAGACCGGAGGCGGGGCCTGTGGAGACAGAGGAGGAGCACGGGGTAGTGTTGCGCCGTGTAGCTCTGATGTCAGGACGGGGGCAGGAACGAGAGGCAGGGACCGCAGACCGCCGGGGAGACCGAGCATGTTTCACGCGTCAATGCCAGAGGCAAGAGAGTGTACCCTGGACCCAGGAATAGCGGAGACCGATGGAACCCGCGCACTGCCCGCGCCGGGCATGAGCACCACCAGGCTGCCTTTCTTGAGTGCCACAGGAACCAGACGAGCGGGTAAGGGCCTTGGCCTACTAGCACAAGCACTTGGTGGGCCTCAGAGTCCTTCTGGATTATGTGCTCACGGGCCTTGCTCCACGCACAGCTCTGCTGGAAGAAAAGGTCGGTTGCAGTCTTACCAACTGCAGCGGGGGTCACAGCTTCTGCATCCGCCCCAGCGGCTGCATCCACAATGACGACTTCCGGTTGCACTGGAAGGGTGGTTTCATGTGAGGAGGAGGAAGAAGTACTGGTCGGTACCTCTTCAAAGGGTTCTTCCGTTGCTCCCCGTCGAGCGGAAGCATCCTTGTAACTCTGCGGGGCTGTGGTCATCTCAGGCACCTGGGAAGGTAACACATCCTCACTGCTCCGACCTTCCTCCGCATCCGTGTTTCCCCCAGCCGGGAGCAGGAACCTCCGATGCTGCCTGATGGGTATCCTCAAAGGCCTTGGGGATCCAACGCGCAGGTAACGCCATCGCCTCCAATGATGTTGCGGATCCTGGACGCCTCTCCCACTAGTTCCGACTGATGGGGATTACTTCTCTGCCACCAGGGCAACGACACTCCAGACGGATCATCGTGATGGGGCCTTCCATCTTGCCTGTCTCCCTGGCAGCATTGGACACGTCCCCTGGGGAAGATGACTGGCACACCTCGGTATCGCTGGCGGCGGCTTTCAGGCAATGGTCCCGCTCCTGCACCACCAGCGGAAGTGCCTCGGCCTCCTCCCGGGCGGTCATCTCACCAGGTAATTCGTTTTCAGGTCCTTGAACAGGAACACTCGGGTTCCTTGGAGTGTCCGCTCCCGATGCTGCATACTCGTCCTCCATCTGACCCATCATAGTTTTTTGGCAATACTTGGGCTTAAGATGAGGGGTCTCGCACCTTTTACATCTTGACTTCAGGCTTACGTCTCTGCCCAAGAAATCGCAGCTGGGGCAAATACATTGCAGGAAACTCTCCCCCTTCACTTGTACTACCAGGAAGCCTCCTGGTAACAGATAGTGAGATACAGTGCACTCAGCCATGGTAGGGATGTTGTGCGGGAACAGTGGTGATTAGCTCCTACTCCTTCTCTCACCATGCACAATTGAGGGTGCGGTAGCTGGCTACATCCCCAGTGGTGACACCTAATCGCTTGCCTCCTCACCCTTGTGGATCCAGGAGTACAGTCACATTGGCATGATATAGCGAGGCATCTTAAAGTGAGCTTTTTTTTTTATAAACTTTTTTTCCTTTATTGGTTTCTTGCAAGGGGGGTACAAATAGTAACAACAGTCACAGCTGAGCAGAGGGTAATGAGTCATAGGCACATGACTGCAAAACGTATACAGATAACCAATAAACCATTTTTTTCTTTTTTATTCTGAAAAAGAGGGGCAGAGACGAGGGGCGGGTGGATAGGTGGGAACGACACGGAGAAGGAGAGGGGGGGTGGGTGGGGGGAAGTGGTCAAGGGGGGGGTTTGGACGGATCTCAGGTCCCTTCTGTACCAAAGGGGGTCAAATTTGGGTCAGAACCTGCAGGAGAGATGGCGCTCCCGAGCCTGGCCATGGTTCCCAGGTTTTGTAGAATTGATGCATTTTCTGTTTCAACATGGCCATGAACCTTTCCATGCTCATGACTGTGTCTATTCTATTTACTATTGTTCTTCTGGAGGGAGCTTTCAACTGTATCTAGGCTGCCGCAAACCAGCATCTAGCAGCCGTTAGGATAGCCGAGATCAGCCTGGCTAGTGGGGCAGGAAGGTCCTCTATTGGTTTCCCCAGCACGTACGTCACAGGGTCCAGGGGAATTTCCAGTCCTATGGTTTCTATCAGGAGTCTCTGGACCCTGGTCCAGAACCTCTGGATCTCCAGGCATGACCACCAAATATGGGCCATGTCCCCCCTTTGACCACATCCTCTCCAGCACAAGTCTGTTGCGCCGGGGAAGATCTGGCTCAGTCTGCTCGGGGTTAAAGTGAGCTTTTAAGTGAGAATATATAGTTAGACTGTAGTTTGACTGGAGGTGACTGGGGACAGCATCCTTCTGCAAACTCTTCTACACATGGCAACAAACGGTGAGCTATTCTGACCATACTATGATCCCTGCTGTTTAGTCTGCGCACACACACACTTGGCTCAAAACAGCTCCATGCAGCATTACCTACCTCTGAAAAAACGATACAGACCGGCGCCTATAATGTCCAATGGTGATAATGAGTCCAAAGAAATACTGCAGTGTCCAGTGACGGTGATCCGGTAGTTAAACAGCAGACTCCACAGCAGCAATCATGGTGTTATGCAGGGGAGATAAAAAGAGAAATCATAGCGTGACACTGCATATGAAAAACATATAACTCACACATACAGGACTTACACCACTAACAACACTGACAGAAAGGCTGACAATAAAACAGAGATTTATTAGAACAAACACTAAAAAGGATAAGAACTAAGGAGCAGGTCCAGGATCCGGTGTGTAAAACCGGAATCCTACTTACAGCAATTCAAATGGTTCAAGCAGTGTATACAGGATGTGCAGTCCGGTTTCAGCTTCTCTCTGGCGCGTGGTACTTCTGTAATGGCCGCCGGCGCTTCCTCCGATATCTCTCGGGCTAGGCGTCCCTGCAGGCCAACCCTCGCGAGATTTTTCGTCTGCACTGACGTCACTCGCTGGGTGGAGTTGTTCGCCGCTGCTTGCTCCTCGCTGCACGTCTCTGCTATCCGCTAGAACTGGGAATTGATGCTGGGGTCTGCTCCTCGTAGTGTTCTCTCTCCAAATGATCTCTAAAACACCCAACGCGTTTCGTGCGCATGCGCACTTCTTCAGGGGATGATTAGCACAGTCCGAGCTTTCCTTATGTAGTAGCAGGTGGGACACAATTGGTGGAGATGAATAGTCTCTTACATTGATCTTAAAACAATTGTGATTGGTTATTCGTCCTGCCACTCATGGCTGTGCTAAACAATGGCAGCCTAACATACACAAAGACAACATGTAACACAAAACTATCTATAAATACATATCATATGCACTTTATCCTGACAATCAAGGTGTAAAGTTAGTAATGATTCATTCACAACTTCCAGATGTTTACCTATCCACTGTTTATGTTGCACAATTTTGCACCAACACTATGTATAAATTAACCAAAGATGCAGTTAATTCATATATCTATATATTAATGTCTTTTCTAAAATGAGTATTAAAAAATACTGATTGTTAGCTGATAAAATTATTTAAGAAATACTTTATAAAAAAGTTTTCAAGATTAATGAATGTTTTAGTATATTACAAATAAATACTTATATATAAAAAACCCTTTTTATTTAGTATTATTTTATAAATATAAAACTTATTAAAATATATACAAAATGTTATTTAAGAAAGACACCCAGGTCGAAGTCTATATTAAGTCCATTTGGAGAGAGGGTTTTCAGCTCATAGATCCAGTAAGCTTCACGCCTACTGATCTGTTGTAGCTGATCTCCCCCCCTCCAATGCGCTTGTGTACTTTCTATAGCCTGACATTTCAGCCCAACAGGACTCTTATTGTGATGCACGCTGAAATGGTGCGAAACACTATGTGTGGCTAAACCTCGTCTAATGTTGTAAATGTGCTCGTATATTCTTCTTTGATAGCACCTGCCTGTCCTGCCCACATACTGTAGGCCACACGGGCATTGCAATAAATATATCACAAACGTGGAATGGCAATTAATAAATGTTTTTATGGTGTAGATTTTATCTGTTACATTAGATTTAAATGTTTTCGTGTTGTTACTGAAAGTACAAGCTGTACATTTAATGCATGTGAAAAAGCCCTTATTTTTACTTGCTTTCGTTAGTTTTGAATTGTCAAGAGGGCAACTAGGAGCTAGACGTGTTTTAATATTAGCTGATTTTGTAAAAATAATTTTCGGTTTCTCTGGAAGGCATTTGGACAGTACATCATCACAAAGGAGCATAGGCCAATGTTTATTAAAAATATGTCTAATCTTCGGTGCCATCTCATTATACTGGGTGACAAATCCCACCCCATTGGTTTGTTCCAGTTGTTTTTTGTTGTTGTATTCTAATAGTGTATTACGTTCAATTTTATCTACCTGTAGGGACGCTTCCTCAAGTAGTTCCTCCGGATAGCCTCTATCTCTAAACTTGTCTTTCAACTCATCTGCCTGGAGCGCATACTCCCCAGAATTTGAACAGTTGCGCTTCAGACGGGTGAGCTGACCCCTAGGGATATTACGGATCCAACCTGGATTGTGCTGGCTGTCTGCCCTAAGGTAATTATTAGCCTGCACTGGCTTGAAAAAAGTTTTCGTTTCTATTTTATTATCTGAGATGTAAATGCCGAGGTCCAAAAATTCTATATGCTCCTTATTGTGATTAAAAGTAAACTTTAAATCCCTGTCATTAGCATTAAAATACTCAAAAAACAACTCCAATTGCTCCTGGCTCCCTGACCATACAAAAATTATATCATCTATGAAACGGCGCCAGAGCACAAGGTGAGCCCCAAATGGACAGTTGTTCCAAATATAGTCTTTTTCCCAACTGTCCATAAATAGATTTGCATAACTTGGGGCCAACCTTGTGCCCATCGCCGTTCCACAGGTCTGCAAAAAAAATTGTGAATTAAATTGAAAGTAATTGTGCGTTAAAATAAAATTAATACTATCGACTAAAAATGATTTAAGTGCTGGTGAAGTAGTGACGTCCAATTCTAACCTGCGTGATACTGCCTGACATCCTTTGGCATGATTGATGGTAGTGTACAGAGAGGTGACGTCGGCTGTCACCCAAATGTACTCAGGCTTCCATTCCAGATCCCTAAGTATCTGGAGGACATGTGTTGTGTCACGCAGGTAGGACTGGACCTGATGTACCAGAGGTTGAAGGTGATGATCTATAAATAAAGATAAATTTGAAGTAAGTGATCCAATACCTGAAATGATAGGTCTGCCAGGGGGTTGTGTAGTGCTCTTGTGTATTTTTGGGATAAAGTAAAAAATGGGAATACGTGAAAATTGTACATCCAAAAAATCTAATTCTTGTTGCGTTATTACCTACCTCTGGCATAATGAACCTGCTTTTTACCTCCACTTTGTTCTTTCTCGTGGCCTCATTGAAATGTTACTCTCTCTATCCACTACACATGCCCCCCTCCTGGCCCATGCCCAACATCACCATACACCCTGGATTACTCAAAAGCCTTGCACTATCTACTGAATGTTGGTGGAGAACCCTGAAAACCAGCACTCCAACCACCGCACACTCAATTGGCAAAAATCATAAAGTTAGAACTTGCAAACAACTACTCAAATTTCTACTCATGCTATTACTCTCTTTAGCAGGTGATATTGAATCTAACCCAGGCCCTCCCACTTCAACTCTGTCCTATACCCCTGAGAATACCCCCTTCAAATTCCAAAAGGGCTATCTCTCGCCCATATAAATATCCGGGGTCTGCTGCCCAAACTGGATGAACTAAGGGCATGGTGCCTTATGCATAAACCAAAAGCCATCGTTCTTACAGAAACATGGCTAACCCCTAAAACCCCTGATGCAAATATTGCCATTCGGGGATACTCCATTTCTAGGAGAGATAGGTCAAAGAGAGGAGGAGGGGTGTTATTTTATATTGCAGACACCTTACAATTTACACTGTTAAATTGCCCCCCAAGCCCACCCTCTTTTGAAATCCTAGTTGGCAGAATATGCCTGCCCTTTTCTAAGCCCATCTTGCTTGCTGGCATCTACCGACCCCCTAAAGCCCCTCTACAATCCCTGACTGATATCACCCAGTTTCTTGGCTCCATTTCCTCTGTGAATGAAAAGAGTGAGCTGCTAGTTCTTGGGGATTTTAACTTCAATTGGCTTGACCCTAAAAACCACAAAATCCAGATACAAATCAAATCGCTTAACCTAGCGCAACTCATTTCCCAACCCACACGGACAAACCTGAAATCGCACAACCATTCCTTGCTTGACTGGATTCTCTTCTCAAATCACAGCAGAATCCAATCCTCTGGCATCCTTCCTGACATTTTCAGTGACCATGCAATAGTGTACTGTGTAAGGAAAATTAAACCGCCCCAATCAAGCCCTAAAGTTCTACTCACTAGAACATTTAGAAACTTTAACCCACAACAGTTTCTGGCTGACCTTACCAACTGCCCTTGGCACAGAATCGATTTAATTCCCGACCCTGATTCTGTGCTTGACTATTTCCAATCCGAGTTCTTAAAACTCTGTGATACCGGGGGCGTGCCGATGACGTCATCCAGGGCAGACGGGTAAAGGGAGAGCTCCGGAGACCCCTCTGTATAATCACTAACTTTATACCTTTTAACCCGGCCAAAAACAACCCAAAAAGCATAAAATCTCTCTCTGAAACCGCAGGGATGGCGAATAGGGGAAAAAGTCACCAGCCCCAAGGGGTAGGAAGATTCTTTACCCCCGCTAAACAAACTGCAGAGGCAGGAGGCAAGATGGCGCCCAGACATCTACTGCACGAGGCACACAAGGCCTCACTAGCCCGGCGAGCCCCGCCGAAACCCCCCCCTCACCAGATGCTGGAATCACGAAGGAGTTCCTCGAGGAGCTCCATGCTAAGCTTCAGAGATCATTGGAAGCGAATATTAAAGAAGCAGTGGCCGAGATAAGGCATGATATTCAGGGCCTACAAGAAAGAACCACAACCCTGGAAGAGAGACTGGATGAAGCCCTCCAGCATCAGTCAGAGGCGGACGAGGAGATAATTCGCCTGGGACATGAAATTCACTCCCTCCGGGACGGTCTGGAGGACCAAGAGAACCGGGACCGCAGGCAAAACCTGCGGATCCGCGGTATCCCAGAGGCGATAGTGCCCTCCCAGCTTAGGGCATATCTTCTGGACTTTTTCCGCGCTATCTCCCCTGATCTCGACCCCCGGGACCTAGAAATAGATCGGGCTCACAGGGCACTGGGCCCGCGCTCAGAAGACCCAAACCGCAAGAGGGACGTGATCGTGCGCCTCCACAGTTTTTCAACTAAGGACAAACTGATTGGAGCCTGCAGGGATAAAGACACGATCACGTTCCAAAATGAGCCCCTACAGATCTACAATGATCTATCCAAGCTAACCGTGGACAGACGGAAAGCGATGCGCCCCCTGACACTCCTCCTCCGGGAAAAGGGAATTAAATACAAATGGGGCTTCCCCTTTAAGTTGACCATCTCCCACAAAGGAAAATTCCTGACCATCCTACAGCCTGAAGAGATGGAGCCTCTGGCTAAAACCCTGGGCCTCCCCGCGGAACCCTTCCGCCATGCTCACCAGCCTGACAACAGACCCCGGGAAAGGGAGGACCACCCGGTTAGAGCATCTGAAAGGATCGCGGAGCAGAGGCAGTCCAGGGAGCGTTGACGGGTGTCCCCTGCACAACGAGAGGCCCTCCCGGGAGATTTCCACCTTCTTCTCTAACATCACCCAAAATGGCGTCGGAAGGGTCCCCCGTCAAGTGCCTCCATACACGCAACACCAATCGAAGCACTAACCTCTCAACAGGGACTCCCCGCTCCCAGCAGCAACCGGAGGAGCGACCGGATCCATCCCCGCAGTCACCATGAAAGCATCACCTGCGGCTTCCCTGGAGATCGATGAGGCGAGTCCACCTCGTGCGCACCGGATTCCCCCAAGATGGCGTCCTGTGAGTCTTCATTCCGCTGCGGAGCACCACGAGGCATCCTGGGCGAGATCGAGACGAAGCAGACGTCATCACCACGCGCGACCTCCGACATCCTGACTCCACTCTCCGCATCACGAGGTCCCGACCTGCAGTTCCAGTCCAGAGGCGTCGCTCTCACAGCACCAGAGGAGGCCATGCAACAGCCCGGTTCCCAGACGGAGTGCCGGGGCCCCCCCCCTCGGCCGAGGAGAGGTCAGAAGATCTTGCTGGTGGTCCAACCCCTGACGGTCCCGGAGGACCATGACTTCCCCCTCCGCGGAGGGGCGAACGCCCAGGTTATACCGGCCGCTCCCAGCTGCGAGGCGTCCGCGGAGGGTCTGTAACACTGTTCCCCCCATGTTATCCCCGGTTGTTAGTATATTTCCCTTCACTCCCAGTTAGGCACCAGGCCTTAAGTATCCCAGCGGCCACGTCCTCCCAGTTAGACAGGCCCACAAAGAACTCGTAGAGCATTCTCCTACCCCTCCCCCCTCCCCCTCTATCCTCTTCCCCCCCGCATCCTGCCCACCCCCCCTAATACCAACATCCCTACCCCTTCCCCCCTGCCCAATGACTGCCTCACCTCGCCCCCCTCTTTCCCCCCCCCTCGTCCTCACTAACCCCCTCCACCCCACCCCCCTTTCCTGCTCAAACCCCTCCCCCCCTCCCCTCCCCCCTACACCCCCCTGTCCCTCCCTCCTACCCCCCCCCCCCTCCACCTTCCCCCCTACCCCCTAACCTCCCTCTCAACCCCTCCCCTAGCCCACCAGTCCACCAGCCCCCCCCCCCAAAAAAAGGACGCACGCACTCCAGTGACAATTACAAGTGACTCAGGACATGAAGCTAACATTTTTCTAAGCCGACACATAAGGCTGTACTAAACCGATACTATTGTCACTGCTAGATGCCTATAGTAATGTATGTTTTATCTGGACAATGTTTTGGGGGCGACGATCGAGGTGACCCCACCCCCCTCCCCCCTCCTCAGGCCCCCCCCTACCCCCACTTCGTTGCACCCCCCCCCCCCTGCGAGATACCCCCAAACCCTCCCTACACCCCTCCCCCAACACCCCCTTCCTGCCACTCGCCCCCCCCCGGTTCCCAGACCCAGAACTAACTACACCTCAGCCCTACCATACCTCGGCAGGTAACTCAGGCTCAGACTGCCGCTTCCCTCATGAGAGGACCTGCAGGGCGTTTTGCCCCCCAGGGCACTGCTGAAATCTGACACACAACGAACGGGTAGGAGAATGTGTGAAGTATGTAAGGCACAAAAACCGAGGTTACCCCTGTCCCCGCCCCTCCCCCCCTCTCTTTCCCCCAGTACCCCAGGTTCCCCTCCACCCCCGGCCTCATTCCCACTCTTCCTCCCTCCCCCCCCTCCCCCTATCCTTCCCCGTCCCCATCAGCCACTAAGCACTTCAGATAGATAGCATTACCATACAATAGGCTCCACCAACCGAGAGCCCAAAATGAGATCTCACCCCTCCCCCCCCTCTCCCCAACCACCCCCCTCCCCACGCCCCCCCCCATGCCCCCCCTTCACTACCCCCTCCCTCCTGACCCCCCCCCCCACCGCCCTCTAGGGCAACCATTCCCACAGCGTCCTTTACAACCCCCATCCCCTCATCTCCCGACCCAGTTCCCCCCCCACTATCCAAGCCCACCCACATTTGGCTAGATAGAGCAAAAAGCCCTGCGGGCATAGCATTTCTCCGAAGAAGCCAACCCCGCGACGCGGAAGCCGGTTGAAGTCACAGAATTTTCTGGGTCTCCACCCGGCCCGCCTTCACTGGAGAGCGTTCTCGGACCCGCCCCCAAGGGTCTTACACCCCACTAACCGGTTCTTTCTCTAAGACCGGTCAAACACTTTTAGACCCCATTAGGGTCGATTTTCCTCCCTCTTTCCAACCGCTGTTACTGTCCCAGCGGCCCCACTCCCGACCCCTCTTCCCCTCGCCCATTTTGACTGCACCCCCTAGTACTACTCTAGTGATAACACAAGCGGTCTTAGCTAAGAGATAGAAATGTCACACCAAAAAGCCCTGAAAATTATCTCCCTCAACGTGAAGGGACTCCACAATAATAGAAAACGTCGCCTGGCCCTCCAGGAGATAAAGAAAACAGGAGGGGACGTTGTTTTCCTCCAGGAGACGCACTTCACGTCACAAGAGCCGCCTAAAATATTCCAGCATGCATTCCCAATGAGTTATTTCTCATCTTTCAGCAGCAAGTGTAGAGGGGTGGCCATTCTGTTCCGACAGGGCACCCCATTTAATTTAACAAAAATTCAGGCAGATCCAGAGGGGAGATTCATTGTAGTCTATGGCTCACTATCCGGCACGTCAATCGCCCTTATTAACCTATACGCCCCAAACGAAAACCAGACAGAATTTCTTAAAAAGGTTCTGGAAGAAATTGACCCACAATACCTATCCTCAATACTCATTGCAGGGGATTTAAATATGGCTCTCAACCCAAAGGAAGACAAATCGAGCCAACCAGGGCGACAACACTCCACTCAGTCACAAAGACTGGGGAAAAAATTTAAGGATATTATGGGAGACTTTTCTCTGGTAGACATTTGGAGAACACAGCATCAGGGACAGAGAGGTTACACTTTTTACTCGGCGCCCCACCAGTCTTACTCCATTATTGACTACTTCCTTGCTTCCAAGAACGTACTAGAGGCCACCACTGATACAGATATCGGCCCAATTACATGGTCAGATCATGCTCCCATCACCATGACCCTGTCCATCCCCTTCGGGAAAACTATTTCGTACTGCTGGAAATTAAACGATTCCTTACTGAACCACTCCGGGACAGTGCTGGAACTCAAAAAATCCCTTAAGGAATACTTCAGAATAAACACAGGCTCCGTAGCCTCTCCAGCAAGCCTGTGGGAAGCCCATAAGGCGACAATTCGAGGAAATCTTATCTCGATTGCCTCCCACCGGAAGAAAACCAAACTCAGATTATCTAAAGAGCTCACAGACAAAATAATCGATCTAGAGCAAAAGCATAAAAATAACCCCTCCCGGAGAATTTATAAACAGTTGACAACTGTTCGAAACGATTTAAGGATCATCCAATTAGAAGATGTAGAAAAAGCTCTTAGATGGACGGGTCAAAGGTATTATGATAAAGGGAACAAGGCCGATAGACTTCTTGCCAGCAAGTTACGAGGCATACAGAAAAGATCGCAAATCACGGCGATCAGGAATAACTCTGGTGAACTCCAATATAACGAGAAAAAAAATAGCAGAGGAATTCACCAAATTCTACACTAAATTGTATAACCTAAGAACCCACTCTGCTAACTCTAAAGAGATGGACACGGCTTTAGCAGCCGGTTACCTATCCGAGTGCGACCTCCCTTCATTAACGGAAGAGGAGAAAACTTACCTAAACGCGAAAATAACGCTAGACAAATTGGAAATGGCCGTGAGAGCCTCAAAAAATTCCAAGGCGCCGGGCCCTGATTGCTTCACAAAAAATTCTTCCCCATTCTATCCAAACATCTATTAAGTTTGTTCAACTCATTCCTTGAAGGGAGTCCTATCCCGTCTACAATGTCGTCCGCAAATTTGGCAATAATACTTAAAGACGGGAAGGACCCCACCCAATGCGGAAGTTATAGACCAATTTCATTGTTGAACAACGACCTTAAACTATATAGTAAAATTTTGGCGAACAGACTTAATCCCATCCTCCCGAGATTAATACACAAGGACCAGGTCGGAATTGTCCTGGGCCGTCAGGCCTCAGACAATACACGTAAAATAATTAACTTAGTAGATCATGCCCACCTTTCAGGCTCAAAGGCAATGTTACTAAGCCTTGACGCAGAGAAGGCATTCGACAGGATTGATTGGCTATTCCTAAACCAAACATTGATTAAATTCGGCTTCAGAGACTCGTTCTTAAAGGGCGTTCAAGCACTTTACCAGAACCCCTCAGCCTCGGTACGCCTCTCGGGCGGAGGATCTGAACGATTCCTAATCCAGAACGGTACCCGGCAGGGATGCCCCCTCTCTCCCCTTCTCTTCGCCCTTACGATTGAACCACTGGCGTCTAAAATAAGACAGAACCCGAATATCCAGGGAATCCCGATTGATAAAACACAATACAAAATTTCCCTATTCGCTGATGACATCATCCTTACTCTGACTAAACCTCAAACTTCCCTCCCCAACCTCCAGAAGGAACTGGCGGAGTTTGGCAGAGTATCAGGATATAAGATAAACAGCGACAAATCAGAGGCCCTAAATCTTAGTCTCCCTGATCCCGAAGTCAATCTCCTCAAAACCAATTTTAACTACAGATGGTGCCCTTCACACATTAAATATCTGGGAGTTAATGTGTCAAGGCACTACCGGGATTTATACCGGGATAACTACCCGCGTTTATGGGACAAGATCAAAAAGGATCTAGATCAGTGGGAAGGTTACCAGATATCGTGGATCGGTCGAATGATTTCCATTAAGATGAATACACTCCCAAGAATGTTATATCTCTTTCAAACACTCCCGACCCACGTCCCAGGCGCTGATCTCAAAAACATGCAAAACAGAATATTTAACTTTATTTGGCAGGGCAAAAGACCCCGAGTCGCCAGATCGGTCCTGATTTCAGCAAGATCTAGAGGAGGTCTGGGGGTACCGGACTTACACAGATATTACCTAGCTGCACAGCTCAAGCAGGTGGTAATGTGGAATGCCGACCCGACCCGTTGTAGTTGGGTGGAGATAGAGACTCAATGTGCCAAAATGCCTTCTCTGCAAGCCTGCCTCTGGAGCCTGGACAGAGGGGAGAGACATACACACAACCTGAAACTTCAGGCCTCCCGGTTCACATGGGATGTGTGGTTACGTTGTAAATACAAATATGGCCTTACTACTAAAAGTTCCCAATTGACCCCTATTTTTAACAATCCAAAGTTCCCCCCGGGATGTGGATCTAAACTGTTCGAACAATACAGCACAAGGGGTATAGAGGCGATTGCGGATTTTCTGAGCCTGGGGAGGCTTCTGAGTTTCCAAGAATTAAAGACCAAATATCAAATCAGACAATTGGACACATTCAAATATCTTCAAATTAGAAACTTTATTAGAACAACTTGCCCTCTCCCAGAATACCCCACTCTCACATCGTTCGAACTTCTCTGCGAGACAAAGACCCATCAGAAAGGTCTAATCTCAGACATATACGGGGCACTAGAACGCTCCTCGACCCCAAAAGAGCACGATTATATGCTCAAATGGGCAGCTGACCTGAACATACATATAGACAGAGAGACTTGGGAAGAAATCTGGGAGACAGCCTCGGAGACCTCCCTATGTACTACAATAAAGGAAAACATTTATAAAATTATGTTCGGCTGGTATCTTACCCCAGCCCGATTAAACCAAATCTACCCTCTGGCTTCAGATCTTTGTTGGAGAGGCTGTGGTCATAGAGGGGACATGGTCCACATCTGGTGGTCCTGTCCAGAAATTGTAAAGTACTGGGCCAAGGTCCAAATTTTAATAAAAGAGGTCACCGACCTGGAAGTGCCTATTGAACCACTGACCTACCTGCTGGCGGCACCATTGAAAGACATTGTCCGACCAGTCAGGAAATTGATATCCTTCATTTTTACTGCGGCTCGTTGCTGTATTGCGGCCTCCTGGAGGAAAACAACTACGCCGGCACTGGGAACGATCAGAAAAAGAGTCGACGATGTGATGATCATTGAACGGCTCACCGCCATCGTTCGACAAAAACTGCCGGCTTACGAGGAAATCTGGGACCCATGGTCCTCCAACAATAGGGCCAGACAGCCAATCCCAGCGCCCCAAAGTCCGGACACCCCACCATAGGCGATCGACTAATGCTCTATAGCTCATACCCCCAGACAGTCAGATGGGCCCCCCCCCATCCCCCCCTCCCCTCTCCCCACCCCCTCCCCCTCCACCCTCACAGTTCCCCTCCCCTCTGCCTTCCCTCTCTGAAGGCTTCCCCCCCCTTTTCTACAGACAACGGCGGTTGTCTTTCTGCTCCCCCCCCCAAAAAACTGTGGTTTGGAAAATGTTAGGCGTTTTTGCACAATACCACTGTATGTTTATCTAAATGCCTAATAAAATTGTTTGAAAAAAAAACAAAAAAAAAACTCTGTGATACCCATGCTCCACTACGCAGAATAAGGGTACGGGATGCCCACCTTCCATGGGTTACACCTGACCTTATAGCACTCTACCAGTTCAGGGATGCCTTGTGGAAAAGCCACAAAGTAACTGGCACTACCAAGGATCTCAATCACTACAGATGCCTGCGGAACATTTGCACAAGGCAAACAAGGCATGCAAAAGCACAATATTACTCTGACAATCTCCTCCAGAATACATCAAACCCAGCTAACTTCTGGAAGGTGTATCAACAACATATTCCAGCCTTCTAACCATCAATAGCCAAGTAATATCACTAAGGGGGATATTACTCTGACAAACCCCACCGACATTGCAAATGCATTCAATGATTACTTTGTGGGGTGTGCTACTAACTTATTAGTGAAACACAACCCAAACCACAAACCTGAATCTCATCCTGGGAGTACCCATATAGCCCCACTCCCTCCCAACACTTCAATTTGGCCCAGTATCCAAAGAGGAGATTACACAAGCGCTCCTCAAATTAAAACTAAGCAGCCAATGTGGACCTGACTTACTACAATCTAGGTTCCTAAGACTTGGTGCCCCAGCAATTGCCAAACCAATTGCTTCCATAGTCAACTCTATCCTGTCTGCAGGACATATCCCTAAGACCTGGAAAACTGCTAGAGTTGTCCCAATCTTCAAAAGTGGGGACAAAAACAGTCTCAAACTACAGGCCATTCTCTCTTCTTCCAATCCTATCCATAGTCATGGAAAAATGTGTCCACTCCCAACTTAGCGATTACTATACCAAGACAAATTTCCCTAGCAAATTCCAATCTGGCTTTCGCCCCAAAAACTCTACCGTAACTACCCTGCTAAAAGTTTGCAATGAAATCCAGTGTGGAATGGAACGTGGTCAACTCACTGGTGCAATATTCCTAGATTTTGCAAAGGCTTTTGATACTGTTGATCATGCTTTCCTGCTTAACAAACTCCAGAGCTCTGGAATAGGGAAGCATGCTTTAAACTGGTTTCAGTCCTACCTATCAGGTAGATCCCAACATGTGTCCATCTCAGGCTCTAACTCCAACCCCCTGGATATCACCTGTGGTGTCCCGCAAGGCTCTGTTCTGGGGCCCCTACTCTTCTCAGTGTTCATCAATGATCTTCCCACAGCTTGTAAGGAAGCTTCAATACACATGTATGCAGATGACACAATCTTATATGCACACAGCCATAGCCTCTCCGACCTTGAACACGTACTTCAGTCTGACTTTTTGTAAGGATCCACGCTGCGGGTATACCCGTGTCCAGCGCATCCTTACCTTTTTCACAGGCCATTCAGGCTCCCCGGCGGCCTTCCCCGCTTCTGGATGCTTTCCCTGCACCTCCTGCTCACGTGCGTCAGCCCTACGGGCGTGCGCGCACCCAAGCTGCCATTGGTTGGTGCCAGGTGCCTGACTCTGCCCCCGCTGGCGTGGCACACGCTCCTTCCGTGTCGCCGCTCAGGTCCCGTCAGCTCCGCCTTCCCGCTTCTCCCTCCTTACCTGACCCTTCCCCTGTCCATCCCTCTGCTCCTCCCCTTCTTCTCTCTGCTCCTGGATCCTTCGGTGCACCTTCTCATGCTCCGCCTCCTCGGACGTCACGCACATGCCCGGCACGCCCCTTCCCCATCTGCCTTGCCTCTCAGGTCCTCCTTCTCTTTCTGTCCCTTCCCTTGTCCGTCCCTCCCCTCACTCCCATTGGTTTCAAACTTCCTCACTCTGCTCTCCTATTAGGTTCCTCTTCAGGCCGCTCCTCTGTCACTCCCCTTTCTCTGATTGGTCCCAGCCCCCTATATAATCCCTCTTCTCCATTTCCTCTTTGCTCTGCATAGCTTCTGTACCTTGGTGCTGTCTGCTGTTGCCTGGCCTCTTGTCTTTTCAGTGCTGCTCCTGTCCCTGGAATCCTTGCTGACCTCCCTGGATTTGACCCTTGCTTTGTACTATACTACGCTGCTCTCTGGAACCCTTTGAACCTTGCTTTGGACTTCTACGCTGCAGACCTCTACAACCCTTGGACACGGCACATGGACAAACTACTACGCTGCTCTCTCCACTCCACGACCCAGACTTACGGACAATCGATTACGCTGCCCTCTCCAATCCATGACCCTTGGCATACGAACTTAACCATTCTACGCCGGAGCTGTCAAGTACGGTATCATTTACATTCTTGTTACCCGGACCACCTACGCTACTACCACACTCCGGCCGTGCCCCCGTTTGCTGCTAGGTGTGTGGTTTTACCCTTTCCACCTCAGTCCCGGGGTCTCGTCTGGCTTGTGGGCAGGCCGAGCGTTACACTTTTTGAGACTCAAAAACTGGATTTCCCAAAACAAACTGTTTTTAAACACTGACAAGACTGTAACAATGGTATTTGGGACCAAGACTAAATTTTTAAAGCTTCCAGTGACTGAGCTCCAGATCAGAACGAACGCTAACACCATCCTAACTCCTGTTACTAGTTTTAAATACCTGGGCATATGGTTTGACTCCCACTTAACATTCGGAATGCACATTGATGCCCTGATATCCAAAACCTATGCCAAACTAGGTGTACTTTACAGGAACAAATCCTCCCTAAGCCTGCTGGTCAGAAAGCGTATTGCACAGCAGATGCTAATGCCAATTATCGACTATGGAGAAATAGTATATGGCACGGCACCCCAAACCCACCTTGGAAAACTTGACACCCTCTACAATTCAATTTGTCGTTTCGTTCTCCAATGCAACTACAACACACATCACTGCGAAATGCTCAAAGAACTAGATTGGTCAACACTCGAGTCTAGGTGCAAAGTTCACCTTTCCTTTCTTGCCTTCAAATACTTTCTGGGCAAGCTACTCACCCCTACCACATGCAGCACTTACTGCTGCGGCCGAGTTTATTCGAGCATTTGCCCGTTCTCGGCCGCAGCAGTAGCCTGGCGCGCGCCGGAGGGTGACGGGCGCGCGCCGAAGCAGCGGAAGAGCGCCCTCCGATCGGGGCGCTCTCCCTCCCGCTGCCGGGTCCGCCGGGTCCCCCGGAACCCCCTGCCGCCGTCCCCCACATCGCGGGACACCAGGGCTCCCTCGGGGAGCCCTGGACGCGCGTGCAGGGGGCGCACGCTCACGATGACGCGTGACCGCGCGTCACGGCGTGCACTAGCAAGCCGGGAAATCTCCCGGCTTGCGGATCTGGCCGCAGTGCAATAAACTGTGTCGCCAGTGTATCATCTGAGATCTGACTCCAAAACACTGTTCATGGTCCCAAGGCTCAACAAAGTATCCGTCCGCTCCTCCTTCTCTTTCCGTGCACCCCAAAACTGGAACAACCTACCGGAGACTCTCACATCCACCACCAGTTTAAGTTCTTTCAAAACGAAGGCTGTCTCACATTTTAATCTGGTCTGTAACTGTTACATAAGCCTATAATATACATCTTCTCTAACTGTGCATGCAATGTATTGTATATAATGTATACCCAGTTCATTTATGTAACTGTATTTGTAACCATGTATTATTTGTCATATTAACTATGTCCAGGACATACTTGAAAACGAGAGGTAACTCTCAATGTATTACTTCCTGGTAAAACATTTTTTATAAATAAATAAATTCTAGATGGGCGTAGCTTCGGCTTTTGCGCAAGCCAAGCACATTTCAGGGCGAACCTAAGCTTCGCGCCAAGCCCTGCACACTTTTGCAAAAGAAGCTTGCAACTCTGCAAAGCTCACCACGCGGTCCTCCCGTTTTTGGCGGTAACCGCTCTTTCACGTGCTGTAGCTCCTTTGGCAGGGAAGGTGGTCCCTTGCTGGGCAAGAGTCCCCTAGGACGCTACAAACGTGGACAGTCCAGATATAGCACACTGCGGCTCCCTGTGCTGGGGACTGCTTTAGTATTTGCTGTAGTTCCTCAAACAGAGGTCCAGGCTGCCTGAGGTCAAGCACCCCTCCTTGGACATATCCGCCATACTGTAAACACCCTCAGTTTGGACCAAGATGCTATAGTTCCCTTACGAAGTTTCTGGGTCCCCAGGATCCCAAAACACCCCTCCAGGCGCCCTACACATCAGTCCTTAGGATGGCACAGGTGCAGGCTGCAGTTCCCTTGGTTGTAGCCCTTGGGACACTACCCTCACACCACTTCTTAGTACTTAATACCGCATGGTAGCCCCTCTGTGGAGAATACCATAGTATAGCTGCAGCTCCTCAAGCAGAGGTCTTGGCCTCCTGACCATCAGGAGCCCCTCCTCGGATGCCTGCCCGCTTACTTAGAGAAGTCCAGGTTGTAGCTCCATCTAGCGGGAAACCCGGTCCTCAAGATCCCTATGGAAACTACACCCATTTGCCCTCTAATTTGCCATAACCGGAGAGTACCTCATTTCTCTTACTGCAAAAGCCTGTCCTGATTATAATCTCAGCAGCGCCTCCAAATGTAACAGATTTCCCCCCACCCGGAGGGAAACTCACTGCTACCCAGTGTTCTTGTGCTGCTCACCTGCTAGGCTTACAGGATACTGCATGTCCGTCTGTGTTAGTTGGGGACGAACAGGACAGGCTTTAGGGATCTTCCCAGCTCTTCACTCGGGGTGTTGCAGCACCTCCATTCCCACAGGACCTTTAGGGATAGGTGCAGACCCCTGTGGGGGGATTTAAAAAAAAAATATATATAAAATATATATAAAATCCTGTTGATATATCTTTATAACATCTCAGTATACAGTATATATCAGGGGTGGGCAACTCCAGTCCTTAAGGGCCACCAACAGGTCAGGTTTTCAGGACCTGTGCTGAAGCAGGGATATCCTGAAAACCTGACCTGTTGGTGGCCCTTGAGGACTGGAGCTGCCCACCCCTGGTATATATCATACTACTATAACTGTATAAATGGTTTTATACAACAGCATGTCTATATACATATATCTATAAAGGAAAATAGAGAATTGCATGCTCCATAGTGTAATCCTATATTAAATTTAACTAATGATATCAATAAAGACACATGATTGTGAAGTCCCATGACTGTGACGAAGTGTAGAGGAAACAGGCACCTGCCGGCCACCCTCCTGAAGGACCCCACAGTGACATCATCCAGCTGCACTGAAGCTTGCTGCCACCAGCTTTGGGAAAGTATTAGGAGAGTGGCAGCTTTCATCTGTAAATAGGAAGACTGTGAAGCAAGCCAGCAAACAGATCAGCTCTCTGTAAAGACACTTGTTTATGCTGACTGATAACCTCTGAGAGGCATTCTTTCAAGGTGATTTTTTAAACATTTGTTTGTGAATGTGTCTATACTTGATTCTGTTGACATTTAAATTAAATACTGTTACACTCTATGGAGCTTTAGCTTTGAGATATATATATAATCAGAATAAATTAGTTCTTCTGTATTAGGTGATACCTATATATAATATTCACCTAAAGAAGCTGCCCATATTTATCCCCACTTGGATTGAATCTACTAGGATAATTGTTACACCGATCTTCATTTATAATATATATTATCTTTAACTGTGCATGCAATGTCTTGTATATAATGTATACCCTGTTCACTTATGTAACTATGTATTTGTAACCATGTATTATTTGTCATCTTAACTCTATACCTAGGACAAACATGAAAACGAGAGTTAACTCTCAATGTATTACTTCCTGGTAAAACATTTTATAAATAAATACATTTGGGACTATTTTCTGGGTAACCTTGAGCTCAATCATTCCTCTTTTAATCTCTGGAGCATTAAAAGGCTTGTTTTTGGTCATCTTTTGTAGAAATTTATATTCATATTTAACCTGGTTATAAAAAAAAAAAATTGTATTTTTTTTTTTGTATAATGGATTAGTAGCTTATCCATCGGTGCGCAAACTGGGGGGCGGTGGCGGTTGCAGAGGCCCCACCGAGGCATTTAAATGCTAGGTAATCGTGCGAGGCCTCTGCAACCTGTACTTACCGGGAATTCAGCTGGCTAATGCTCACGCCGTAATGACAACGTGCATCAAATGATGCTGCGGGGGTCACGTGATGCTTGGTCACTCGGGAGGGGGGGCGAGAGCGCAGGGGCCGAGACACGGGGGGGGGGGGGGGGGGGGGCGCAGCGCAGCCAAAAAACTTTGCTCACCCCTGGCTTATACAATCCTACAGTATTACCATCACATTTTTACATCTTGGAGAGAGCACTAATTTTACTATATACAGTATATACACACTTAAGAGTGTTTTCTTACGTAAACCGAAAACAAGTATTGTTCTATAATTTTTGTACGATATACTACACCGACCACACTTCATCAGGATTGACACCCACATTGGTTTGTGGACTCCATGCAGCACCCCCTCTTCCCAGTGCCCTTAACTTCTCCTATATATGGCAGGTCACAGTGACGTTTGAAGTTTCCACCTCCATCCGAGGCTATTTTTGTCACCTCCCAGCTGCTCCTGCCACTAACCAGTCTGTGCACACAGCTCTCTCCCGGAGCAGCCAGGACCCCTGGTTTGTAGAAGGTCTTTGGCTTCACTCCCTAACCCTGCGGTGAGCGCCTGACACTGTGTATGCAAAAGATATGAGAACTTCAGTTGACATCCAGTAATTACTCAGCAGGTGGAACAAAGTTCTAAGATAGGATTGTACAACATCCATCACCACTAGGATACACTGACAAAACTGTTCCGCAGTGTTTAAAAAAATAAGGAAAGAGGGAAGCAGACAGCTTTGAAGGGCCCTTTACACAAATTTTTTTTATAAAAATAATACTTTTTTTTTTAAAATATATATATTTTTGTTGCCTCCAGTTCGAAGAGTGAGCCGGTGATGCAAGGGGTTGATAGGACTTGGACTATGTCACGGTGTTCTACTAACCTACTGTGGGATGTGAGGAAACGCGCTCTTGGTTTGGATGAACCCGACATGGTCCGTGTCAACTACTTGGGTGAGTGTTGATGTTATGATTAGAGGTAGAACTGTTCTGTTTCATGTGTTGATTACAGATTAGAGGTGGATGTGGCCTTAACACAAGTGGTGGTGCTGTGTCCAACTTCAGACATGTTAAGGAGAAGTGATTGGCCGCATTTTAGAAATATGTATATAATATTTATGCTTGTGAATCAAGAAGGGAGAGCGGGTTCCTAAAATAAATCAAGATTTAAAATAAATAAAAGTAGTTATACTTCTGGATTTCAAATAAAAAGGAAGTGGTACTCCTTGCCCCCCAGTACATTCACACTTTGGGGCACATTCATCAAGCTATGAGTATCACACCCTTTCTGGCATCAACTCCCATACAAATCAATGCCGCAAATGTTGCAATAGCCCGTACTGGCACTAGCTGAATGTGGCCCTAATAAAATTCACGTATACATGTTATCTTGTCCTTGTGGTTTTCAGTACTGTCACGGGAGACCAGCGCTTTTAACACTTTTATACCTTTCTGGGATCATTCACTAGGCAAAACAAGGTAGTGGAATAAAATGTTGTTTATCTGGTAAACCAGCGTACACACAATATACAAAATACAGACTTTCTGGGGTCCAAAACTAGCCTCAAATAGGTGCAGGGCGCCGGTTTTGGAAGTCTTACCCTGACCGGGAAATCCTTCCCGCTTCCTGGTACTCTTTTCGGGTAGAATACACAACTGTGACTAATAATACAAATAAAGGATACAATCCTGGCGCATAAGGTGAGTGAATAAATAATACCAGTGGTAAATAAGTCCTCAAAGGATATAACCAGTGATGAATGAGTCCTAGAAGGTGAAGTGAAGAAAGTCCTCTCCTCCTTAGGATGACAAGGCTGAAAAGAACTTGGTCCCCAATGAAGTGTAAGTTCTTCCTTACTGCAACAGCTGTCCTAATCAATGAGACAAAAAACGGGTACAAAACATTGCGCAGTAACGTACAGCAAAAAATGCCCTCCTATGTTGATGTCCCAAAAAATGCCTACTTACTAGAAATAGGAAGATAACGTGCAGTGGATAGAAACTGTATGATGAGCCCTGTGGACCAACTCTTCTCCAAGGCAGCACGAAAACCCCACGTGGTGTCCCTGGTTCAGGTGGATATCGAAAGGCTCTGTTTCACAGACAGTGTACTTTCAGGATCTGCTCCAATATTACTGTCTCGGGTTCCTATATCTGGATCTCCGTATCATAGGATATAAAAAGAGGAAGAGATTGCGCAATATCGTCTAAACTTTATTGTACACAACCTCTCATTAACAGAAACGTATTCACAATGTTTGTGTGTATATAAAAACAATGAATTGTAGTGCCGCAACAGCTTGAAACCTCCGCATAGTCTCTGACAGTACTTGGTGTACCGTGTGCTCCGCGTGCGTCCCAAAACTGTGACTGCTACGTTCTATTCTGAGAACTTGGACTTCGTGTCTGACTTAGTCTCTGCAGGGCATGCTTTCCTAGCTCCAAAAATGAAGCCGGTTTCTCTGCTATTTGCAAAAGAGCCACTTTGAAAAGCTTACTCGCGCTTCACCGACTCAAGCCACTAGATGGTCTCGTTCTCTGATCGGGCAGTCTCCTTACATAGCTCAGAGGAGGCTATCTCTAGCATGGAGGACAGAGTGGCAACCAATTAGAGGGTGGGAATTACTCCCACCAGCCAATCAGACTGGGGGATCGTCTGGCTGGTGATGTCAGAGGAGGGGGTGTGCCAAGCTGGCTCAAAAGGGCTGGGTGGGCAGGGTGACGGGCATGGGTAACCAGGCTATATAATAAAGGATAAGACCTCTGGTTACCCTTGGGCCCCGTGGGTCACTGGCAGCTACCTAGCACTATAAGCCAGGGGCCCTAGCCCCTGTTAAAGTGACTCCTGCTTTTCCACTTTCCATGTTCCCTTTGCCCCAGACTCATGAAACTTTCTGAGTAAGTTTTAGAGGGGTTATTTGGTTAAGAATGCCATTATTTTATTTGCAGGAGTTCATGGGCTGGAGCTACCGTGGGTCCCTTAATTCTTCCTGGTGAGCAGACATGATTTGCCTGTACGCGGGTTGAATTACACCGGTGCTGCACAGTGTCTCCCAGACTCCTGGTTTTCGAGCCCAGATATTTCAGTCCTATTTCCCTTACAGCCATGAGTCTCACCAAAGTCCCCCATTTATTAAAATTGTTTTTCTGTTTTATACATTATAAGACTCTCTATACAGTCAGCCAGGGCATTTGCTGAAGGTGCCAGCAAGTCTGCATAGAGTTCGTAAGTCAGTGAAGAAGCTTGGTTGTAAGGCGGTGCAGCTGCCGTGGGGAAAAAATATAGAACTGGAATGCCGTCGGGTGAAGTACAAAAAAGTTTTATTGGCACATAAAATACTGCGAGGGGTGAACCTCTTACGTGTTTCACGCAGGTGTCTGTGCTTTATCAAAGAGTAGGGTAGAGTCCGTAGTTCTAAGAGGAGAGGATGTCCAGAGGTGAGAAAAATGTTTCGTTGTGATACCTTTTGAGTCTCCTAGAATTGGCGGAACCTGCCCAGCGCGTGGCAATGAGTTCCCTGGGGGAGATACAGCTCGTAGGCGCTTCTCCCATTGGCTAATTCATATTTCCCGCTCACCCGGCTTATTGAGCTGGCTTGGCACGCCTCCTCCTCTGATGTCAGCCAAGAGACAAGCCCCTGTTTCTATTGGCTTGTGGGATAGGGTTAGCTAGGAAAGTCTGCCTCGCAGACACTATGTCCCGTCTTTTGCGGCCAAGTTCTACAAATCGAATGTAGAGGTCGTGGCTAGGAATTGAAGCCGTAAAGAGTACCAGGAGAACCGGGTGTATATCACGGTCAGGGTAAGCTCATCAAAGAGGGCATCCTGCACCTAGGAAAGCCTTGATTCTTCCCCCAGATCCCCAGCAAGTGTGCTTTTGTCTGTCTATTGTGTAATTCTTCTTGTTGTACGTGGGTTTACCGAAATAAACTACATTTTGTTTCTACTACCTTATTTTGCCTAATATATTGTATTCCGGTCGAAATATAAAAGGTGTAAAAAGTCCAGGTCTCCTGTGACAGACAGGAAATATGAATCGGCCAATGTGAAATGAGCCTACGAGCAGCATCTTCCCCCTGCCAACCCATTGCCACCCGCTGGGCAGGCTCTACCAGGTCTGGCAGTCCAAAAGGTGCCCCAGCTGGGTGCCCTTTGTGCTCCGGACCTGATACTTCCTTCACCCCTTCCCGCTCGCCAAACTATTTTCTCACCTCTGGACATCCTTTCTCCTTTGAACTCCGATGTCTTTGCAGACATCCTGGCACCTATGTAGATACCCGGGCTGACTGTATAAACATCAATACATACACAAATCATGAATACCTGGCACTCCTGTATTGATATAATGACCTGGTGCTTATGTCATAAAAAATAATAAAGCATACATTACCTGCAAAGGTAAGGAGACAACAGCACTCAGAAGGTATAAGCAGCTATAAACTGTATTAAAGAAACTTGCACATATATCCAACATTTCGGTCCGCTGAACGGGACCTTCGGGGGGGTGCAACAAGTAAGTGACATCTGAAAGACTTATACCCACAACCCAAGTGCTGAAAACACATCCACTAATTAAAAAAAGCCAATCCACGCGAAGAAGCAGCTAATTATTATATGCATCACAGATGTGAAACAGACAGAGTAATGCATTGCCATTGGAGTATGTGTGATCAAGCCCAGGAGCAGCATCCATGGTCTCCTTGACTGCAGGAATTCTCCTGCACACTGCACAAAAAAAAAAAACGGCATCATAACAAGTATAAGTGGACAATGCTGACAGCGCGATCACTCCTACACAATATAGCAACTAGGCATCATGGTATAATCACAAAGCTTAACTGCTAGCTCAAATATACCCCCAGGTAGCATTATAATCAGAATAAGTATACCATGATAATACAGCATGAAGACTCCTGCACAACATTGCAACTAGGCATCATGGTAACCATGGGGATATGCGCACGCTTGCGCCCCCTGGCAGCAGCAGACTATAAATGTAATGCAAATATCCCTTGGAGTAGGAGAACAGTGTACACATTGTGATATATAACATATAGCTGGTGTCAACCTGAACTGTACAACATGAGTAACCAAAAAAGGCTGAAATGCAGGCTTAAACTACTCAACAACCAGCACGTGCAACTGTGACATATAAACCATGGTAACCATATAACACTAGTCTCAATAAGAATCTTGAAGAAAAACATACATCAAAGGTAAACAATTGTAACCATAAACATGACATGAGGCAAAGGCATATAAATTGTGGCGACGACATAACCCAAGTGAAGGTAAGTGATGTGAGGCAGGGGAAGGGGGGTAAAACAACGGAAGACACTGAGCAATTGCAAAACATAATCATGAGACAGATATATGTCATAATAGGACAAAATTGATGCCATACTATTGTCCAGTCAGAGATGGAAACAAACATGACAATAGCTGAATTGTGAATGACCAGTTCCCCATGGTAAGATGTATAACTTATTAGTGATAACCTATAGGTAACAACCAAGGTTCATATCTTCATTTAATCCTCTTGGGGATAATGTATCCAATTTATGTGTCCATCTAGCTTCCAACTGCAGTAATAGTTTGTGCCTATTTCCACCACGCGGTTGCACGTGCCATGTTTTTTGTGTCTAAAATCCCTTGCCACTGGTAATAATTTCAATTCATCTACAGTAGCGGAATCAGAGAGGGCTTTTCTTATCGTTGATCGATGCACAGCAATCCTTTCCTTGAGCATCCTTTAGGTCTTTCCAACATAGATCAAGCCGCAAGGACACTTAATATAAACGACAAAACGATATTGGCAATTTAAGTCTAGTATTTTAATTGAGTTGCCATTGTGGGGATGTGAGAAGGTGCTGCCCAATATGAGAAACTGGCAGTTCACGCACCCTTTACATTTATGGACTCCGGGCGCCTTTGTGAGCCAAGTTGGAGCAATGGCATACTTATCCACAGGGTCTGCTTTGATAAGTGCGTCCCCTATGCTACGACCTTTCCTATAACGAAAGAGGGGTGGATATTTAAAACTATTGCCTATCCGCTTATCATTGGTAAGAATGTGCCAGTTCTTCCTCACGCTTTGTTGAATGTGGCCTGAGGCGGTACTATATGTGGATATCACATTAAAGTGATCATCCGGTGTTTTAGTCGATGGCTTCAATAGTTCATCTCGTGTAGTCATTCGGGCCTTCTCTAGTGCCTCTTCGATTTCAGGCTTGGCATAGCCTCTGGCGGAACCGTTCAGCCATCTTCTGGAGTGCAGCTTCCACATCACTCTGGTTGCTAGTGATTTGCCGTACTGCACCGACACACTTTATTCGAGCAAATACCCAGTATGTACCTGTCAGATACCTGGAATGCGCCGCTCCTCACCTCTGACAAGCCCCGTTGCGTTTGCCTTCCCAGCCTGGGTTCATGCCTGGCTGACGGGCGGCTGATCTGTTAAATGATAATGATTAGGATTTAATAGGCTGCAATGCTTCGCGTGTCTACCAGATGGCATAAATTCATGAATTGTAATGCATTATATATATATATACTGTGCAGTTTTGCAGCCAGTGGGAATAAAATGCTTCAATCCCTGCTTGGAAAATACCTCAATGCACTCGGGCAGAAAACAGTCACAAACCTCAATACACCCGGGTATACCCGAATTCGTGGGACTAGCCGAGCTCGAATAAAGTGTGTCGCCAGTGTACGCGTAACATCTGTGAAAATGGAAGTCCTCTTTTTAATGGAGGCGGATGATGACTCGTCATATACAGGAGTGTATTTTTATCAGTATCCTTAGTATGGATCCTGGTACAGAGTGTGTTACCGTTCTTATACACTGTTGTATCCAAAAAACACCAGGTCTGGCAGTCCAAAAGGTGCCCCAGCGGGGTGCCATTTGTGTGGGGACCTGATACTTCACCCCTTCCCGCTCGCCAAACTATTTTCTCACCTCTGGACATCCTTTCTCCTTTGAACTCCGATGTCTTTGCAGACATCCTGGCACCTATGTAGATGCCCGGGCTGACTGTATAAACATCAATACATACAGTATTAAACTGTAAAACACTGTTTTTATAAACTAATTCTTCTTGAGGAACCATATACCTGTGTGGGCAATGGGTCTGGGATACTTGGGCTCGAAAACCAGGATTCTGGGATACACTGTGTAGCCCTGGTGTAATTCACCTCGCGCACCTGCAAATCATGCCTGCACATCGTGGAGAATTACGGGACTACTGGTAACTTTGTCACCCGAACTCCTTCACCAAATCTAAACACATTTTGACCCAAATATCCCACCTAAAACTCCCACTCCCAAAGTCTCATGTTTCTGGGAAAAGGGGAATAGGTAAACCACAAAACAGGTCAGGTTTTCCCTATACTTTACTTTGGACTTCCATAACCCACCACATCTTTATCTACAGACGCGTACCCGCAAATCATACACTATTTGCAGGTAAGATATCAGTATATAGTTACATAGTAACTTACAGAGTACTTCCGGTATCTCCGGTCAGCAACATTCTATACAGATTTTAGTTCTAGTTGCCCCACAATATCTAGCCTTAACTTCCTGCTCCCAAAATCCCAGTCCTGCAGCTATTTCCTATGGGGGACCCTAACCACACATGGCATCCCTAGTTTATAATCCTGCAGGGGACAGTATAATGGGAACAGAGTTACAAGGAAACATAGGGTGCATTGCTAGACCCAAGAGCTGACCCTCAGCTCTTGACACACGGTTTTTAGAGGCAGCCAGCCAGCCGGGGTTCACCTTAATTATGAAGGCCGGCTACCCCCTACCGTCACAAGTACGTTGGGAGGACTATACATCCTTTCAATGTTCGATTTTTGGCGCATTGGAGGAATGTTATCAAGGGCCTCTCCACACATTAGTGTTTCTAAGCATTTCAGTCTTCATCACAATAAAATTGTAGAAGAGATCCGAAGATTCCAGCGGTGCACAGCTCGTAGGAATGGGAGACCAGCAAGGTGTTAATTAAAAATAAATATTTATTGAAAAAACATGGTATGGGGGATACACTCTGACGCGTTTCGGACTGGCGTAGTCCTTAATCATAGAGCTGACTCGCGTCTTCATTTCCCCCTGTCTTATACAGTAAACCCCTCTCCTTGCGTCATCGCGCTATGTGTTTTGTAGAGGAGGGAGGGGTTTACTGTGAAGACGCGAGTCAGCTCTATGATTAAGGACTACGCCAGTCCGAAACGCGTCAGAGTGTATCCCCCATACCATGTTTTTTCAATAAATATTTATTTTTAATTAACACCTTGCTGGTCTCCCATTCCTACGAGCTATGCACCGCTGGAATCTTCGGATCTCTTCTACAATTACATTGCACACTGAGCGTGGATGCACGCACCCAGGGAAGCAGTCCTATGTGAGTATTGCATGTCTCTCTTCATTGAGACTTGATGACCGGCAACAGTGCAGAAAAACAAGGGTCATGTAGGGCGCAATCCTACAAAGTAACGGTATGTTAACCCTTATTCATTTTCACATGTGATGCATTTATTAAGCACTGGGTCCAATACATTGCTGTGCTCATAGGCTGACTCCCCAAGAGTTTAAGGACTTTATCATCTGCTTAAGTTCTGAACTAGATTGAGCACTGTATTTGGGACTTACGCCCCAGAACTACATTCATCACAATAAAGGTAGTAGTGGGCTACAGAGTAATCCCACAAGTCCGGTGCTCTAAAAACTTTGAAGTTGAATTTAAGCTAGACAATGGCTGTACTCTTTACAAATAAACACTTTGTGTCTTTGTCTCCTTGTGTGTATATGTCATGAGAAGCCCCCGATGTACCCGGTAGTAACGGAAAGGGAGTAGGCAAATTGTAGACTTTAAGTTCAGCCAAAGATATAAAATCAATGTATTGCCAAAAAGCAACTGTTTTTGCAAATAAAGCACTTGTGGCTTTTACTCACGGTACATAGAGACAGACTCTGACGGCTTCAGCGTGACATGGTCTCCTGCATAGTAAACCGCTCCACTCGAGAAAACCGGAAGGTAAGTGTCAAATCCTAAGCACTGAAGCATGCAGCAAACCGCAGGTCCAGCACACTGTGCTCGCAGGCAGGCAATGAATAAGGGTAGAATCCAAGAAGAAAACCGGTGCACAGCTGAAGAATGCAACTTGGATGGAAATTACCATGTGAAAAATATTTATTAGTTAAAAAACATACAGGTATAGAGTGTCCTGATAGATCCTCTAACGTGTTTCACGCATGGGGCACTTTGTCAAAGAGTGGACATATTTTTCAAATGGTAATTTCTGTCCAAGTTGCATTCTTCAGCTGTGCACCGGTTTCCTTCTTGGATTCTACCCTTCATCACAAAGACAATCATGGGTCTTGAGCACATTCTACCCCCCCTCCCCATCCTGGGCGGCGATAGGTTCAAGGCCCTTTGTATGAGAGAATCCTTCTGGATTCATACCCTTGGCACTTTCGCTCCTGCTTGCTTCAACGAGTGCATTGACACTACTACATTGGTCTGAGTTGACCTTTCCTTCTGGTTGGCTCTTATTCTGTTCTGGTGCCTGTATTTTTAGAGTGCCCATTATGTGGTCTCTGCTCTCTCACCTTTTTTAGCCATCCATTTTATCCATTTATGGTATAGTATACATGTTTTCATTGTCACGGGAGACCAGGTACTTTTAACACCATTTATATATTACCAGGATCATTTCATTAGCCAAAACAAGGTAGTAAAAACAAATTGCATTTATTTAGGTAAACCACGTACAACATTAAGAAATACACAAGAAAATGATTAAAATACACTTACTGGGGACTTCCGGTGACATCACCAGGCATGGACGCTTGAGGGAATAGCTCCTGAGCCACTCCGCCTGTAAAATGAATAGAACGAGCACAAGCCACCGCGGAAAATCACCAATTTCACAGGACAACACCACTATACATCCAGGATGGCTGGCAAAGCAAAAAGATTGCAAAGTCAAAGCGTTTCGTCGTACTTCACCCCGAACCACCACTCCACGGAGCATAACGCGGACTTGCAAGATGGCGCTGCAGCATGCGCGCCAGGGGATTCCCCCGCAAGTAGCAACTGGAGCAGAGAAAACCCACGAACTCACCAGGGAATATATGGTGGAATATATGATACATCTATTCCATAAAATAAGACAAGGTTTCCAGGAGGATCTGGCCACTGCAATAAATGTTTTAAAGGACGACCTAAACACTCTATCTCAGAGAACAGAAACTCTAGAGAACAAAATGGAGGATATGGGGGTGTCTCAATCTTCTGCCGAAGATGAGTTTAACAGACTGAACCACGAGATTGCTGCTCTGAAGGATTGTCTAGAAGACCATGAAAATCGTGACCGCCGTCAAAATCTGAGGATCAGAAATATTCCTGAAAAGATCTCAGCGGAGGCCTTATCCCCTTATCTCAAAGAGCTATTTATCTCCTTGGTCCCAGAGCTCCGTCCAGAAGACCTGGAAGTGGACCGGGCCCACAGAGCACCAGGCCCCAGATTGGAGGACTCCAGGAGACGCAGGGACGCGATGGTGAGATTTCACTCATGTTCCTCAAAAGACAAAAACCTATCTGCAAGTAGGGAAAAGGGGAACCTAAACTTTCAAAATGAGCCAATCCAGATCTTCAGTGACCATCTACAAAAGGAGAGAAATTAAACCCTTGCCGGAAATTCTCAGTGACCACAAGGTGAAATATCGATGGGGATTCCCCTTTAAACTTGTGGACCAGGTTAATGGAAAATTCTATTCGGTCTCACGCCCTGAAGAAATCCCCTGTTCCTTCGGTCTTTGGGGCTGCCCGCCATGTACAGACAAGCTAGTAGGGATGAGGAACAAAGATCACCAAACAGGTCCAGAGCATCAGAGAGGCTTTCCAGCCAGAGGAATCCCAGATCAGGAGTTTGAAAAGTCTGGGATCTCTCAAGTGAAAGAGGAAGAAAATAAACAGCAAAATAAACCAAAGCTCAGAAATTTATAACCTCTGAGTTCACCCCAGTTTAGTCCCAACGCTCCTGATCAGCAGTTCCCCTCGCGTCAAGGTAAAGGGCCCCCAGTGAAGAAAAAGAGGGAAGAAAGAAAAACCTGTCAGCCTGGCGAAGGGAGATAAAGCAGCACCACCCCAAAGTTCAAGTGGTACAGGAACCCATCCACCTCCCCCTGCGGATTCCCCTCCTCCCCTCTCTGCCCCCTCCCTAACCTAGCCTTTCAAGATTTCTCTCCCTCTTTTCTCATTCCCCCCCTTCCAACTTGCCCACACCCACCTACCCCACTCTACAACCCACTCAACTTACCCCCAGGCCCGAGAGGAAACATCCAGGACCGCACAGGAGGACGAAAGGAGGACCATTGCGTGCCATCGGAACGGAGGAGATTTCTCTTCTGGAAGCAGGTCTCTGTAGTGCTGGATGTATCGCAAGAGGGCGCTGCAGCTGCAGACTTGAAGTCTCTGATAAGCTCTATCGTTTAGTGGATTCCCAAGGGCCCCACAGAGGAAAGGAAAGAAGGGAAGGGTAAAAGGCTTAGAACATAAAGTTTTTATTTTCCCTTATATTCTGCCGGACATCCGTTCTAGCCCCACACCCGCTTAGGTCAGGATATCCATGCTGCACGCTCGTCTTCCAGGGGTCTGTGGCAGGCTTGCCACCCGGAGCTGAAGGGGCCATGGAGAATGGCGAATCTCCCCCAGCACTGGAACATTGAGGTCAGGTTTGGAAAACATCCCAAACGCCTGTTCATGTGTATGCCCCGGGTATAAATGTGGGAATACAGATTTAGGAGTTCCCCCGACCCCCCCCCCCTGCCCCCCCATCTCTGCCTGGTAGCCAATGACTTTAGCTGCTGCGGTTGTCTGATGCAGCCATCTTCCCCTCTGCTTAGACCTCCCCCTCCCACAATACAAGAAAGGTATAGAGTGAAATAGAATTTCAGGTATTGGTCAATATTGAGTATATTTGTGTTTATAGAGAGGGGTCCTCTCCTGACCCCCAACCAGGAATATACAAATTTAAGATACAGAGTGCCCTCTTCCCCCCCCCCCCTCCCCCTCCCTGCACTATACCCCTTTTTTGCCAGCTCCCCCCACATGCCCCCAATATACGATTAAGGCAAACACTTGCACAAGCCCCCCTTCCCTTCCTTCCTTCCCTCCCTTCACCTTAAGAAATATGCCAAAACTATCTTTGAAGGTCTAGGCTTTTCAGTTCCTAATAAATTCAACTGTTCTAAGATGTACGCTACAGATGATAGTTTAAGTATTATTCTTGTCTCAAAGCTCAGCCAAACTATTGAAAAAATGTATTTATTATATGCTGTGAACAAGTGTTTATATCAAAAGATTGAGATGTACTCAACGAGGCGTACGTCTCCTCCCCTCCTCCTCCCTTCCCCCTTTCTCCCCCCAGTTCCCCCCCTCATTCCCTCCCCCCTCCTCCTCCCCTCCTCCCCCCCTCTTCCCATACCATCACCCCCCCCCACTACCACACAAAGAAGTATATTGGTCCTGATTACTTAACTATTTTGAATATTTCAGACTTCAGCCAACATATTGGAAATATATCTTCTGTATCTTGGATAAAGTGTTATTTCCAAACTGCAAACAGTCAATCACCGGAAGATATTACCTACGCTTAAAGATGGTAGATATCAGGAAACAGCTTCCCACTACAGAAAATGATTGAATAATGGCTTTCACCACCTGCTCAGAGAACTGATTGCTCTCTCCCCCCCTCCCCAACCCACCCCTCCCCTGCACTCTTCCCTCCCCCTTGCAAAATTCTCCTTTCCCAGAGCCAATGGTAGACTAAGTTCCACAGGCCAGAGGACACCCACAGTAAATATGTTTATATAGATGGCTGAAATGTTTCCAAAACAGGACAATGTTGTTTATACTGCTAGTTTCATTATGTTGATCCAAATAACGGAAAACTGGCCAAAGTTGATTAAACCCTGGTCCGCTCCGGACTGTGTGTCTGTGCGACAGCCACGCAGGGTACTCAGGGATGTCTCCCAAGGGCAGTAAGCCCGCATTCCTTGTCACCAAGGTGATCAAGGATCCCAGTTTAGGGTTACCAAGTAGCCTACTCTTTTTCTTTACTCTCTCTGACCCCCTTCTTGTCTCCATCTCCCCCTCCACCCCCTTTCCGGCCTACCCGCAGCGTTCCTCTGGTCCCCCACTCCCGCGGGCGGCCCAGAAAGAACCGTAATGTCTACCCGTCCTTCCCATCAATAAAGGAAAAAATAGAGAAAAATAAGGGGAAAAAAGAAGGCTACCATCTTGGGAAAGTGGTTAGCTATAATACTCCCCTTCTTGTAATAAAAACATGTCTAACATAACTTCAATAAAATTGGTATCATTGAATGTTAAAGGATTGAACACGACTAGGAAAAGGAGACTAGCATTGCTTCAACTTAAAAAAACTAAAGGAGACACTTTAGAGGAGTGGCTATCTTAATTAAAAATAATATATTTGCCACCAGTAAGGTAACGGCGGACCCAGGGGGCAGATTTTTAATTTTACAGATAACTCTTCTCAATATATACGCCCCCAACGAAGACCAAACAAGTTTTTGAGGGATGTACTAGAGGCTATAAACCAACAGTCCATATAATCCGTAATTATACAGCTCAACCCCGTTAAAGTGCGATCCGCTACAACGCGGAACCACTTATAACGTGGTGTGAGTGTGGCTCCACCTTAATTTTTTTTTTTTAAATTAAAAAAAAATATATGTTTTTGTTTGGGCAAACTTCCAGGATTTGCAGAGAGGAATGAACGGCTACACGTGCGCGCGCACACACACACACACACACACACACACACACACACACTGTATATAATGCCTGTGTACAATAGCAATGTAATTATCTAGCAAAAACATTGTTAATGGCACAAAGTTGCATAATACAGCAACCTTTCTGATATGAGAAGGACCTGAATTCAGAGGTCTACAACATCATCCTTTTTTCAATACATTTTAAACAAGAGGATCTGGTGAGTGATTTGGATTCAATACACATAATCAGTTTGGGTGTCTTATTTCCATTTGAAACAGTCTCATTTCCAATCAAGCAGAGATGCAGCATAGAAAGCAGAAGCCACTCAGCCTGAGGGATGAAATATGAAGCTAGGCACTAAATATTTTCTCCCAGACCTTTTCCCTTTATATGCTGGTAGTGATTTATTCTTAACCCAATATCTCTTATGGTTATCAGCAAGTTAATGAACAGTATTCCTGGTCCAATCATTTTAACGTATGTGAAGGAACTGTTTACAAATATCTATAAATAGAAGGTAAGGATAGAGAGACATGAACAAAGAATAAAAGCTATTGCTTGACTGAAATCCCTCATCTTTTAAACGTTGTAGTATTTAAGGAAGCAAATTTGACTCCCAGATTATTTCAAACTGAAGTTGCTTGTGTTTAAAAAAAAACAAAAAAAACTCATTCAACATTGTGACAAGTATTTTGCACACATACCTCTTGATTGTTGTGGGATCCTGCTTGTGCTGCCGGCGCCTCCCCACTCCTCCTCCCCCCCCGCACTGATCTGTCAGCCGGAGGAGAGGAGCTGCATGCTGGTTTACACACACACACACACACACTCTACCTCTCTTGACTCTTCTGGGATGTTGCTCGTGCTGCTGGCGCCTCCCCTCCTCTTCCCCCCCTGCGCTGATCTGTCAGCCGGAGGAGTGGAGCTGCATGCTGATGCATATACAGGAGCGCCTCCGCGATAGCTGACCCAGACACCATGTCGGTGGTGTCGGATCCCAAGCACGCTGCTCCGGGTAAGTCTTGTGGGGGTGCCGCTGAGCTGCGGGTCTGGGACAGCTTGGAGAGTTTTCCCAGCTCTCCCTCCGGCGGACGCGGAACCCTGATCACCATTTTTTTCCGCGATCCCGGTTATAACGAGGTTGACGGGTGGGCCCCGAGCACCGCGTTATAACGGGATTCAGCTGTAGCAGGGGATATGAATATAGTGAGTGCCCCAGATCAAGATAAGTCATCTACATCGGGAGAATGCCACTCTAAATTATCCCAGAAAAATGCTAAACAAAATTAGGGAAATAATAAAGGATTTCTCACTCATAGATATCTGGAGAGCACAGCATCAGGGTCAATGGGATTACAATTTCTTCTCAGCTCCACATCAGACCTACTCGAGGATTTATTATTTTCTGGGTACCAAAAATATTCTCCAGGCATCCTCCCAGTCGAACATAGGCCCAATAACCTGGTCGGACCACGCCCCTATCGAATTAGTGCTCTCTCTTCCCTTTAGCAAAAACAACCAATATGCCTGGAAATTAAATGATTCCCTATTGAACTCTTAAGGATATAGAGAGCACAATAGGGCAAAAACTTACGGATATTTCTCTCTAAATAAAGGCAATGCTGTAGGAGGCCCACAAGGCATCAATTAGAGGGGACCTAATTTCAAACAATATAAAGAAATATCCGACAAACGTATTCAATTGGAACAACAACACAAAAAGATCCCCTCAAAAAGACTATACAAACTCTTAGACAAAACCAGAACTGAGCTCAAACAGATCCAATTAGACAAAGTAGAGAGAGCACTAAGATGGACAAACCAGCGCTATAACGATAAGGGCAATAAAGCGGATCGGCTGTTGGCTAACAAACTCAGAGGTCTGAGAGTTAAATCTCAAATCCCCGCAATTCGAACAAAAACAGGGCTAACATCATACAGTGCGAAAGAAATTGCCCAAGAATTCTCTTAATTTTTATGCTAAATTATATAATTTGAACTCGGCACAGGGCTGCTATACAGTGTCCGAGGCAGCATCCAAATACCTTAAAAAATGTAACCTACCAGTTCTAACGGAGGCAGATTCTCAAGTGTTAAATAAAAGAATCACACAGAACTTTCAGAAGCTATCAAACTATTAAAAACAAATAAAACCCCAGGCCCGGATGGCTTTTCCAACCTGTATTATAAGAAATTTAAGGCAGTGCTCTCCCCGTTCATTCTCAAAACATTCAACTCATTCCTGGAGGGGGCAGCTGTCGCTACCTCTATGTCCATGGCCAACTTGACTATCATTAAGCATACAGAGACACTTGCCTAGACAAGTGAGAGTACCCCTTTTGAACAAGCACTCATAATATAATTGATACAAGTAATTAAAAGAGTAACCTTTATTAGTGTCTGTGGGTAAAATAAGTGAAGTACATAAACACTCAACACAATTAAAACACGTATTAAACTTAATGTCTCTGAGTCTGAATCTTAGACTGATGAAGGTAATGTTTGAAGGAATATAGTGTAACTGGCACCATGTGTAATAAAATCAAAACACAAGAAAAGAAAGGATTTTGATGTTTGCAGTGTAGGATGAATAGGGTGCCTCAGTGTGGTGTGTATATTGTAGATGAAAGGGTCTGGTGTGTGTCACATAGGTAAAGTGTCAATCACACCGCTTTCAAACCACATCTGATTAATATGTGGTTCTCTGACAATATGCAGGGTGTAATGTATTTAGTACTTTTCTTGCCAGACCAACATGATCATTGCTGAGTGTGGCCTGGTTGGAATCAATTGTCAGAGAGACCACCAAGAGGTTAATAAATATCCTTCAATACAACGCTGGATGAAGTAAAATGTCAAAAAAGGAAGGAAGGCTACTATGTAGCTAGGGGTAGTGAGGCTAGATTGTAAAGACTTATCTACTATATATTTCTGAAAGTGTCCTATGTGTCCGGGTCTGTATGTGTCTCCCTGTGCCCCTCCCCGTGTCCCTAGCGGCAATCTCATTGGACCTTGGGCCAGGCCAATGAGATTGCTCCCTTGGGCCGCCCGCCCCCGCACACCTCTCATTGGCCTGAGGCGGAGTGAAGGGCACACACACACACACACACACACACACACACACACACACACACACACACACACACACACACACACACACACACACACACACACACACACACACATCACTATACACACACACACACATCACTATACACACACACACACATCACTATACACACACACACACATCACTATACACACACACACACACACACACACACACACACACATCACTATACACACACACACACACACACATCACTATACACACACACATCACTATACACACACACACACACACACACACACACATCACTATACACATCACTATACACATCACTATACACATCACTATACACACACACACACACACACACACACACACACACACACACACACACACACACACACACACACACACACGCACATCACTATACACACACAACCCCCCCACACACACGGTGTTACACTACCGACACACTTTATCACACTGCGGCCAGATCCGCAAGCCGGGAGATTTCCCGGCTTGCTAGTGGCCGCCCCTCGGCGTGCCGCGCGTCATAGACGCGCGGTCACGCGTCTTCGGGAGCGTGCGCCCCCTGCACGCGCGTCCAGGGCTCCCCGAGGGAGCCCTGGTGTCCCGCGATCGCGAGACGGCGGCAGGGGGTTCCGGGGGACCCGGCGGACCCCGGCAGCGGTAGGGAGAGCGCCCCGATCGGAGGGCGCTCTTCCGCTGCTTCGGCGCGCGCCCGTCACTCTCGGGTGCGCGCCAGGCTACTGCTGCGGCCAAGAACGGGCAAATGCTCGAATAAACTTGGCCGCAGCAGTACATACATTAGCGGGGCTCACAGTGTTAACAGCACATCTCCCGCTCTCTTCCCCACCGGTCCCGGAGGCTCAGCCTCTTCCTCCGCCTCTCCCTGTTTCCCGCGCTTTCACCCCCCCCCCCTCCACGTGGGAGCTGCCGGACGGGTGAGTGAGCTGCCGGACGGGTGAGTGAGCGCCCTTCACCTCCCCTCACTCACTTCCCCTCCACCCCCCCCCGGCGCCGCTACAGTCAGCGGGGGAGCGGAGTGAGCGAGCGCACGCCAGGGACACAGCGGGGGAGCGGCCACAACACGCTGCCTCCCACCTCAGATCCACGTGGGAGCTGCCGGACGGGTGAGGGAACGGCCTTCACCTCCCCTCACCCACCCCTCACTCCACTTCCCCTCCCTCCACTTCACCTCCCCTTAACCTCCCCTCCACCCCCCCTTAACCTCCCTTCCACCCCCCCCTTAACCTCCCCTCCACCCCCCCTTAACCTCCCCTCCACCCCCCCCCCCCTTAACCTCCCCTCCACCCCCCCCCCCCCTTAACCTCCCCTCCACCCCCCCCTTAACCTCCCCTCCACCCCCCCCTTAACCTCCCCTCCACCCCCCCTTCACCTCCCCTCCACCCCCCCCCCCTTCACCTCCCCTCCACCCCCCCCCCTTCACCTCCCCTCTACCCCCCCCCTTCACCTCCCCTCCATCCCCCCCTCCACCCCCCCTTCACCTCCCCTCCACCCCCCCCCCTTCACCTCCCCTCCACCTCCCCCCCCCTTCACCTCCCCTCCACCCCCCCCTTCACCTACCCTCCACCCCCCCCCCCCCCCCCCCTTCACCTCCCCTCCACCCCCCCCTTCACCTCCACCCCCCCCCCCCCCCCCCTTCACCTCCCCTCCACCCCCCCTTCACCTCCCCTCCACACCTCCCCTCCACCCCCCCTTCACCTCCCCTCCATCCCCCCCTCCACCCCCCCTTCACCTCCCCTCCACCCCCCCCTTCACCTCCCCTCCACCTCCCCCCCCCTTCACCTCCCCTCCACCCCCCCCTTCACCTACCCTCCACCCCCCCCCCCTTCACCTCCCCTCCACCCCCCCCCTTCACCTCCACCCCCCCCCCCCCCTTCACCTCCCCTCCACCCCCCCTTCACCTCCCCTCCACACCTCCCCTCCACCCCCCCTTCACCTCCCCTCCCCTCCACCCCCCCCCTTCACCTCCCCTCCACCCCCCCCCCCCTCCACCCCCCTTCACCTCCCCTCCACCCCCGCTTCACCTCCCCTCCACCCCCCGGTTCACCTCCCCTCCACCCCCGCTTCACCTCCCCTCCACCCCTACCTTCACCTCCCCTCCACCCCCACCTTCACCCCCCCCCTCCACCCCCACATTCACCGCCCCCCCTCCACCCCCACATTCACCGCCCCCCACCCCCACCTTCACTCCCCCTTACAACCTCCCACCTCCCCACCACCTCCCCCCCCCTTCCCACCACCTCCCCCCCTTCCCACCACCTCCCCCCCCTTCCCACCACCTCCCCCCCCTTCCCACCTTCCCACCACCTCCCCCCCTTCCCACCACCTCCCCCCCTTCCCACCCCCCCTTCATCTACCCTCCACCCCCCCTTCATCTACCCTCACCCCCCTTCATCTGCCCTCACCCCCCTTCATCTACCCTCACCCCCCCCTTCACCTCCCCCCCAGCCCCCCACCTCCACCCTTCCCACCTACCCCCTCCACCCCCCCTTCACCTCCCCCTCCGCCCCGCCTTCACCTCCCCTCCGCCTCCCCTCCGCCCCCCCTTTACCTCCCCTCCGCCCCCCTTCACCTCCCCTCCGCCCCCCCCCCTCTTCACCTCCCCTCCGCCCCGCCCCCCTTCACCCCCCCCTTCACCTCCCCTCCGCCCCCCCCTTCACCTCCCCTCCGCCCCCCCTTCACCTCCCCCTCCGCCCCCTTCACCTCCCCTCACCATCCCCCCCCTCACCACCCATCCTCCCTCACCTCCCCTCCGCCCCCCTTCACCTCCCCTCACCACCCCCCACCACCCCTCCGACCTCACCTCCCCTCCTTCAATGCCTTTCGTCCGCCCTCCTGCCTCTGCCCTTTCACCCACCCGCACTTCTGCCTTTCACCCGCCCACCGCTCACACCCCTGCGCCCACACAGCCGCCGCACGCACTCAACAGACACCCGCCACTCGACACACACCCGCCGCCTCTCACCCCACCCCGCACACTCGACACACACCTGCCGCATCCTGCCCCTACGCAACAATATCACTGACCAGCTGTCACCCGCACTCGCCACATACCCAGCAGACAGGGCGTATTCGCCCTAGAAGATAAGCAATTACTGAGACAAATTTGTCTATGTTAATATAGCCAGCCCATCTACAACATTCACATGGACTGACCCAACAGGGCGGCTATTATATAAATCAATCACCTACCTATACCATCTACAGAGGTCTGCAGATATAGAGTGATCTTTATTTTTTAGGCAGCTGAAGTCATCCCCTTTTAATTGGCTTCATTATTTTAGAGATATCAGCTAGCCTATCTATGAACACACTTGCTACCTTCACAGGGGACACGAGCAGTTATTTATCTCACTATTCATCTATTAAGTAAATTTTGTTGAGCTCAATTGAGGCTATAACAATATTGGAATAATTACTGACCAGGGGGAAACAATATAAGTATTATTATATACCAATAAGTCTTTACAATCTAGCCTCACTACCCCTAGCTACATAGTAGCCTTCCTTCCTTTTTTGACATTTTACTTCATCCAGCGTTGTATTGAAGGATATTTATTAACCTCTTGGTGGTCTCTCTGACAATTGGCCACACTCAGCAATGATCATGTTGATCTGGCAAGAAAAGTACTAAATACATTACACCCTGCATATTGTCAGAGAACCACATATTAATCAGATGTGGTTTGAAAGCGGTGTGATTGACACTTTACCTATGTGACACACACCAGACCCTTTCATCTACAATATACACACCACACTGAGGCACCCTATTCATCCTACACTGCAAACATCAAAATCCTTTCTTTTCTTGTGTTTTGATTTTATTACACATGGTGCCAGTTACACTATATTCCTTCAAACATTACCTTCATCAGTCTAAGATTCAGACTCAGACATTAAGTTTAATACGTGTTTTTAATTGTGTTGAGTGTTTATGTACTTCACTTATTTTATCCACAAACACTAATAAAGGTTACTCTTTTAATTACTTGTATCAATTATATTATGAGTGCTTGTTCAAAAGGGGTACTCTCACTTGTCTAGGCAAGTGTCTCTGTATGCTTAATGATCCTCTCACCCCTGGCACCTAATCACAGACAGTAGCTAGAGCTTTCTATCCTTTCCCCCCTTATTCCCCATTACAACTTGACTATCATTCACAAGGAGGGAAGGGACCCACTCCAATGCGGCAATTATAAGCCTATATCCCTGCTCAATTCGGACCTAAAAATTTATAGCCAAATCCTAGCGATCAGGCTGACCCTGATTGTCCCAAGCCAAATTCACATAGATCAAGTAGGTTTTGTTTCGGGCAGACAGGCCTCAGATAACACCCGAAAGATTATAAATATCATTGACCATGTGCACCTGAACGATACGAAGGCTTTTCTATTAAATTTAGATGCTGAAAAAGCGTTTGATAGCATAAAGTGGGCATTTTTGGATCAGACAATGATAAAATTTGGTTTCTCTGGCCCGTTCCTGGAGGGCGTTAGAGCCCTTTACAGGATGCCCATGGCATATGTCAAGCTTCCAGGAGGAGACTCAAACCCATAAAAATAACAAATGGTACCAGACAAGGTTGCCCCCTGTCTCCGCTACTCTTTGCATTGTCAATTGAGCCTACAGTAGCCGCAACAATCAGAGACGAAGTTAATATACAAGGAATACAAATCAGAGGGACAAGCTATAAAATGTCCTTATTTGTAGATGATATAATTTTAACGCTAGCCAATCCGTTGATTTCTCTCCCTAATCTGCAATCTCAATTAGACCAATTTGGCAAAGTCTCAGGCTATAAAATTAACAACGATAAGTCAGAAGTCCTAAACTTATCTCTTCCAGCACTGGAAATTTAGCTTTTACAAGCAAATTTTAATTATAAATGGAGCTACATGCAGATCAAATACCTAGAATTCCAGATAGCACGTTCATATCAAGCTCTACAGTATATCAAAGTAACTATCCGCCCCTTTTTGAAAAAATCAAAAAAGACCTGCAGACCTGGAATAACTACCAGATATCTTGGTTAGGAAGAATTGCCTCAGCGAAGATGAACATCCTCCCAAGACTCTTGTATTTCTTTCAAACTTTCCCAATAAAGATCCCTCTCTCTAAGCTTAAAAACATTCAAAATAGAGTCTTCCAATTCATATGGAAAGACAAAAGACCAAGCGTGGCGAGATCGATAATGCTAGCCCCAAGAGCAAGCGGGAGGCATGGTAGTCCCAGATATTGTCAAATACTATCATGCGGCCCAATTAAAACAAGTGGTGATGTGGAACAGTGACGCAGCAAACCAGCTGCTGCTTGGGGATAGATTCTTCCTATGCAAGCCCTTTCTCTCTGGTGACAGCGCTTTGGTCCCAGCTGGGAGGGTAGAGGTTTGGGGGAAGTCTTGAACTGGGTTCGATGAGGTGCACATGGGAGATATGGTCTAAAAACAAAAAGAAGTATCTTTTGTCCACTTCTCTATTTTGACCCCTATATGGGGAAACCCAGATTTCCCCCCTGGATGCTCACAAAAATATTTTACGCAACTCAGGGAACTAAATATTGCGAGAGTTGGTGACCTGGTGGTGGGAGGAAAAATCTTATCCTACAAGGAGTTTCAACAGAAATATCAAACACAGGAGATACAAATCTTTAGCTTTCACTTTTTGCTGTCATTAACTCAGAAAGCAAGCTTTCCAGACTTAACAAAATTTGAAAAGCTTTCCAAAATGTATTTACCAGAAAGGGTTGATTTCGGGAATATACACCGGAATAGCACTTCAAGCAGCTCCCCTAAATCATAATTATATGTTGAATGGGCTGAAGACCTGTAACGCTTGCACTCACCACGAACAAGGCTTGACCCCGGTACTGAGGTGGGAAAATTTAGAACTGCACACCCACAGCAGAGGGGGCGCACCTGGAAATGGATTGTCAATGTAGCCGGGTCTGGGTTGGAGAGAGTGGGTTAGTCCAGATACTTGCTGAGGTCGAGGTGCGGAGCCAGCAGCGTGGTCGAGGTCCGTTGTGCCGTGGTCAGGGGTTGGAGCCGGTGGGGTAGTAGAGTGTCCAATAGCCGTGGTCATGGATGGAGAAGTGCGGGTAGTCAGAGGCAAGCCAGAGTCGTTATCCAGAGAGTGTCCAATAGTCAAGCCGGGTCAGTACACGTGAGATAAACCGGAAGCAAGAGAGGTTAGGCACAAGGCAAAGCACAGCAGGAACACAAGGCTACAAGGGTTTATGCTCAGCCATGAATGACTGAGCATACAGGGTTTAAGTAGCAAGATTGGAGCAATCAGTGCGAGAGGCGGAGTTGAGGTGCGACCTCTGCGGGAGCAGGGATTGTACAGAGGGTGCAGGGGACAGGTGAGCATTGTTAGTGCAATCAGGAATCTTGACACGTAGCTAGGGAGCGGTGCATGATCATCGCGTGAGTGACGCGAGCAAGGACGGGGCCAGGCTCCGTGGAGTTGACAGCCTCCATGTGCGCGCGCGCTCTATAAGCGCGCGGAGGTGACAGGAGCATTAGGGAAGGAGGGAACACGTGGCAGGGGACGTGTTCCCCGATTCCTTACAGTACCCCCCCTTGAAGAGCGGCCTCAGGACGACTCCAAAAAGGCTTGTGCAGAAACCTGGTTTGGAAGCTCAACAAGCTAGGGGCATGGACCTGGTGATGGGATATCCTGGACCTTTTTTCTGGTCCAAACCCTTTTCAGTTGACAAGATATTGAACCGATCCTCTTGATATTCTAGAATAGATTATAGAGCGAAGCTCGTACTCTTCTTGTCCTTGTACGATTACTGGTGCAGACTTAGGAAAAACATCAGGGAGTTGAGAACTTTGAAACACCAGTTTCAAAAGAGAAACATGATATACAGCTGGAATTTTCATTGAGGGAGGAAGCTGAAAGCTGTATGCCACAGGATTAACTTTACCCTGGATCGTTAATGGGCCCAGGAATCTTGGGGCCAACTTGAGGGTTGGTGTCTTCAACCTGATGTTTTTGGAAGAGAGCCACACCCTATCTCCTGGTTTGAAGTTGGGCGCCTTACGGCGATGACAGTCCACTTGAGATTTTTGTCTTAAGAACAGCCTCTTGGAGAGTTTTCGGAATCTTTTTCCAAGAATCTTGTAAAGAATTTACCCTTAAATCCGCTGATGGGACTCCGGAAGAAAAAGAAGAGATAGGAAGGCATGCCGGGTGTAACCCATAATTAATAAAGAATGGCGACTCTTGGGTGGACTCAATTTTTAAGGTGTTATGGGCGAATTCTGCCCATGGAAGGAGCTCTACCCATTCGTCATGTGCGTCCGAGATAAAACATCTGTGATACTGTTCTAGGGACTGGTTCGTCCTCTCGGTTTGTCCATTAGTTTGGGGATGATACCCAGAAGAAAAATGAAGTGCAATATCAAGCCTTTGAGCAAACGCATGCCAAAATGTAGAAATAAATTGCAATCCGCGATCGGACACTATAGACAACGGTACTCCGTGAATCCGGAAGATTTCTATAACAAAAATATCTGCCAAGGTGGCAGCGTTGGGAAGACGTTTGAGAGGTATAAAATGTGCCTGCTTAGAAAATCTATCGACAATAACAAGAATAGTGTTCATTTCTCTGGAGATAGGCAATTCCACAATAAAATCCATTGATAAATGACTCCAGGGACGATCCGGTATGGGCAAAGGACGTCGAAGACCGAAAGGTTTGCTGCGGGTGGTTTTATTTTGGGCACAAATGGAGCAAGATTTGATGAACTCTTTGATTACTTTAAGCATATTAGGCCACCAAAAAGTACGTCTGATGAGGTCCGAAGTTCTTTTGGTACCAAGGTGACCGGCAGACCTAGAAGAATGACCCCACTCTAGCATTTTTCTTCGGAATTGTGGTGCAGCATACAAACAGCACTCAGGCGCCTCTAGACACCCAAGAATACGAGTTTGAGTAGCCAGAATGTTGTCCAGAACGTCGAATGAATTGGCGGAAATAATGTACTTAGAAGATAGAATAGTTTCAGAAATGTCCTCAGTCTTGTCTTCCATGACAAATTGACGAGATAATGCATCAGCTTTGACGTTCTTTGATCCAGGAGTGTAAGAGATGGTATAATTAAATCTGGGAAAGAATAGAGGCCAACGAGCCTGATGGGAACCGAGGCGGCAGGCACTTTCGATGTAAAGGAGGTTTTTATGATCTTTGAGGATAGAGATGGGATTCTCGGTTCCTTCCAGAAGATGTCTCCACTCCTGATGTGCAAGCTTAATGGCTAAGAGCTCCCGGTTGCCAACATCATAATTTTGCTCTGCAGAAGAACATTTTTGGGAGAAAAACCCACACAGATGTAATTTGTCTTGAGGTGTTTGTCTCTGAGAGAGGATAGCGCCAGCCCCAACATCAAAAGCATCTACTTCCAGAGTGAAGGGAAGTTTAGGATCAGGATGGGGTAAGATGGGGGCAGAAACAAAAGCTTTCTTGAGTGAGTCGAAGGCTTGGAGTGCCTCAGGAGACCAGGAAGAAGTATTCACACCCTTTTTAGTCAGAGCCATAATAGGAGCAACAGTAGAAGAAAAATTACTAATGAATTTACGGTAATAGTTGTCAAACCCTAAGACATGCTGAATTGCCTTGAGAGAGGTAGGTTGTGGCCACTCTAATACCGACTTGAGTTTGTCAGGATCCATGGAAAAACCAGTGTCCGAAATAATATAACCCAGGAATGATGTAGACATTTGATGAAACGGACACTTCTCCATCTTAGCGTAGAGATGATTCTCACGAAGGCGAGCCAGGACCAGCTTGGTATGATAGATATGCTGAGAGAGGGATTTTGAAAAGATGAGAATATCATCCAGATAGACCGCTGCTTGTACCTGGACCTGTCTCTTCTCTACCCCTGGACTTCGGCTTGTTATTGGACCCCCGCTCTCTCCTCTCCTCGATCACGGCTTCGGATAACGGCCATTCTTCTCTCTCCAACCCCAGATCACGGCAAGTACCACGGCTTCCCCGAACTCTCCTACCCCGACCCAGCTCCACGACTCCGACTACGCATTCCGGACCTGGCTCCGTGGTTGTAGGGCGGCAGTTATATACATCCTCACCTAAGCCCCGCGGTCTAGTCCTGTTTGTGGTGGGCGCAGCGTGACAATATCTCAGTCCTATATATATTACAGTCATGAGTCTCCCCAAGTTCCCTCATGTATTAAAATATGTTTTGTGTATTTCATACAATTATTACAAGGCTCTATGCAGTCCGCCCGGGCATGTATGTATGTCTTTATTTATATAGATAAAGGGCATTCCAGAGGTGCGGGGCAGTCAGTAAGAAAGGTTTAAGGTGGGAGAGGGCTTTAGATACAAAGGGGGGTAGAAAGAAGACATCCTTGAGCAAAATGCAAGAGTCGGTATGGTGCATAGCGAGAAATTAGGGTTGAGATGTAAGGAGGAGCTGAAGAGTGTAAAGCTTTAAAAGTGAGAAGGAGATGTGTGATATGTTAGGAAGCCAGGAGAGTGATTTCAGCAGCGGAGACGCTGAGTCAGATTTAGGAAAGAGTAGAATGATTCTGGCAGCTGCGTTAAGGATAGATTGTAGGGGAGACAGGTGAGAGGCAGGAAGGCCGGACAGCAGGAGGTTACAGTAATCGAGACGGGAGAGAATAAGGGCCTGAGTCAAAGTTTTAGCAGTCGAGTAACAGGGGTTAAACTGGTAGGGTTTGGTACTGGTAGGGGTTAAACTCCTCTTAGAAGATCAAGTCCCATTCATCCGGATCGACTTATTGGCTCTGTAGATAACGCCCGTGATATGTGGGGTTAAACACAAAGAGAAATCACAGTGTATACTGCTAAATATAACAAACAAACATACAACTCAGACTAACATCACTAACTGACAAACATATAACTTAAACAGCATGTACTGCACCGACACACTTTATTCGAGCAAATACCCGGTATGTACCTGGCAGATACCTGGAATGCGCCGCTCCTCACCTCTGACAAGCCCCGTTGCATTTGCCTTCCCAGCCTGGGTTCATGCCTGGCTGACGGGCGGCTGATCTGTTAAATGATAATGATTAGGATTTAATAGGCTGCAATGCTTCGCGTGTCTACCAGATGGCATAAATTCATGAATTGTAATGCAGTATATATATATGTAGTGTGCAGTATTGCAGCCAACGGGAATAAAATGCTTCAATCCCTGCCGGAAAATAACTCAATGCACTCGGGCTGAAAACAGTCACAAACCTCAATACACCCGGGTATACCCGAATTCGTGGGACTAGCCGAGCTCGAATAAAGTGTGTCGCCAGTGTAACACAACAAACAAGGCTGAACAAACAATTAAACTATTTTATTAAAATATAAAATGGACACTCGGTTCCATAAAAAGAGAAGGTGCCTGTTGAAGATGATCTGGTGTGTAAAACCAGAATCCTACTTACAACAGTGCAGATAAAACAAGCAAGTATGTCCCAATTAGGCAGAGTTTCTCCTGTTGTCCTCCCTCAGCATGCTGACGTCTGCAGAACCGCAGCAAAGCTGTCTGTGTGCTCCGTGGCTGCTCTCACACTGCACAGGCACACGCTGGGAGAAGGATCCACTCCTCGTTGTTGAAACACTACACGAACTTGGAAAGCTGCTTGTACACTCCTCTGTGGTAGCCGTGACCTGAGTCTTGATCTTCTAAGAGGAGTTTAACCCCTACCAGTACTTCTGGACATTCACTGGACTTTATCTTGCAAGGCGCCGGTCTGTATTTGTTCTCATTCCTGAATAACTATTATACATAGCTGTGATCAGTTAATGAATTACTATTTAAAGGTTGCTTGCATGCTCATACCCCTGATGACGGAAGGGAACATTTGGTCGTGGCTCATTCGCCGCGACCAAATTTCTGCTGCCACTTTGCTGCAAATGGACCCTCCACTGCAGCCAATTCGCCGCTGGAATCCCTGCTGCCGGCTGCTTCTATGGTTAGTTTTTTTACTGTTTAGGGTAGGGGATATACTTACCTTGGCGGCTGGCGGCGGAGAGAGTTCGGCAAAGCACCAGTGGCCATTTGGTTGCGGTGAAATGGCTGTGATTAATTCACATGACCCGTGACAAAACACGTTGGGACTGTTGTCACTGCGTGTTACGTCACCACACAAGCGCTAGTTGCAGAGCTTGGTGGAATTCTGTAGCTGTTTGTATGCTGTGGTTAAAAGAATTTGCTAGACCTTGGCTGCCGGTCTCTTCACTATATATATTGTGTCACGGGAGACCAGGTACAGCTCAACCCTGTTATAGCACGATCCGCTATAATGCCACATAGACACAGGCAGGCACACAGCATACAGACACAGGCAGGCACACAGACACAGGCAGGCACACAGACACAGGCAGGCACAAGACACATGCAGGTACACAGCACAACTCCCTCCCTCCTACCCCCCTACCTCTGGTAGTTGCTGCTACTGCTGGGGGGATCGTGTGCTGCTGCTAGGGGGAACGTGTGCTGCTGCTGGGGGGATTGTGTAGGGCGGCTCCTGGGTGAAGTGCGGTGGAAGTGCAGGGACTGCTGGGGGAAGTGCGGGGGGGACTGCTTGGGGGAGTGCGGGGACTCCTGGGGGGAGTGCGGGGAATGCTGGGGGAAGTGCGGTGGCTGCTGGGGGATCGCTGGGGCTGCTGGGGGATCGTGTAGGGCTGCCAGTGCCTCACTCCATCCTTTCCCCTCCTTCCTCCTCCTCCCCCTCCTCCCCCCTCCTCCATCCTCCATCCTCCCCCCGATCAGGCGCGCCGTGGCCATTTAAAAAAAAAATAGCACAACCCCGGTTATAGCGCTGTTGGATCGGGTGGCCCCCGAGGACCGCGTTATAACGGGGTTGACCTGTATTTACACCTTTTAAACATTGAGCAAAACAAGGAGGTAAAATAAATTGTGATTTATTCCTTGGAAACAGACGTACACAAAATGGATTACAATATACAATGGAAAACACACTGTGGGGGATCTGGGCTTAAAAACTAACCTTTCCCTATCAAATTACATAGTTACATAGTTACATAGTAGATGAGGTTGAAAAACCGATCCCTGAGGTACTCCACTCACGACTTTAGCCCAACCTGAAAAAGTTCCATTTATGACAACCCTCTGTTGTCTGTCCTTTAACCAGTTTTCAATCCAGGTGCATATATTATTACTGAGTCCAATTTTCTTTATTTTGTACATCAACCTCTTGTGTGAAACCGTATCAAAAGCCTTTGCAAAATCTAAGTAGACCACATCAACTGCATTACCCTGATCTAAATTCCTACTTACCTCCTCAAAGAAACAAATAAGGTTAGTTTGGCATGATCTATCCTTCATAAATCCATGCTGACTATTACTAATAATTTTATTTTCCATTAGGTATTCCTGAATATTATCCCGTATTAAACCTTCAAGAAGTTTCCCCACTATTGAAGTCAGGCTTACAGGTCTGTAATTTCCCGGTTGTGATCTACAGTAGCTCCCTTTTTAAATGTACGCACCACATCTGCTTTACGCCAATCTTGTGGTACTGAGCCTGTGGAAATGGAGTCCTTGAATCTACTATATATTTCTGAAAGCACTGTATGCCTGTCTGCGTGTCCTCTGTCCCTAGCGGCAATCGCATTGGAGCTTTGGCCCGTCACTCCGCCTCAGGCCAATGAGATGGCTCCCTTGGCCCTCCCGCCCCCGCACACCTCTCATTGGCCTGAGGCGGAGTGACGGGCCAAAGGTCCAAAACACACACACACACACACACACCCCCCCCCCCCTGGCCCTCCTCAACGGCTGCCCGGTCTTGACCATCCACCCTCTCACCCCTCTGCCCTTCCCGGCGGCTGGCCCGCAACAACAGAACCACCCCTTAACACCACTCTGCGGGACCACACAAAGATCACCCTCTCTCCCGGCGCTCACCCTCTCTCACGGCGCTCACCCTCTCTCCCGGCGCTCCCCCTCTCCCCCGGTGCTCCCTCCCACAGTCCGCTCCCTGCCCCCAAGAGCATGCTCTCGCCGCTCTCACCTTAAGGCCTAGAGGCCGCGCCCCCAGCTCACCATCCCCGAGAGCGCTCCTCCGGCTCTCTCAGTTGGGAGCTGTACGGGCCGGCTGCCCACACCACCTCCTCATCTGAGCGTCTCAGCTCCGCCTCGCCGGGGGGAACGGAGACTGCCGAGGAACCCGAGGAAGAGGAGGAGCGCAGCCCGGTGCGAGGTAAGTAAACGCAAGGGAAGGGATCTTTCAACCCCCCCGGCCCGGCCCTTCACCCGGCCCTTCACCCCCCCTGGCCCGGCCCTTCAACCCCCCCCCCGGCCCTTCACCCCCCCCGGCCCTTCACCCCCCCCCCAGCCCTTCACCCCCCCCCCGGCCCGGCCCTTCACCCCCCAGAGGCCACTCACCCCCCCCCGGCCCGGCCCTTCACCCCCCCGGTCCTTCACCCACCCCCCCGGCCCTTCACCCACCCGCCCCGGCCCTTCACCCACCACCCCCCCACCGGCCCTTCACCCACCCCCCACCCCCCACGGCCCTTCAACCCCCCCCGGCCCAGCCCTTCAACCCCCCGCCCCCCGGCCCAGCCCTTCACCCCCCCAGCCCGGCCCTTCACCCCCCCCCCGGCCAGGCCCTTAACCCCCTCGGCCCTTCACACCCCCCCCCCAGCCCTTCACACACCCCCTCCGGCCCTTCCCCCACCCCCCCGGCCCTTCACACACACACCCCCCCCTGCCCTTCACCTCCCCCCCCGGCCCTTCACCCACCCTCCCCGGCCCTTCACCCACCCTCCCCGGCCCTTCACCCCCCACCCCCCCACCGGCCCTTCACCCACCACCCACCCCCCATGGCCCTTCACCCCCCCCCGGCCCTGCCCTTCACCCCCCCCCGGCCCTGCCCTTCCGCCCTTCAACCACCCCCCCGGCCCTGCCCTTCTGCCCTTCAACCACCCCCCGGCCCTGCCCTTCACCACTCCCCCCTGCCTTTCACCCCCCCCCACCCCTGCCCTTCACCCCCCCCCCCCCAGCCCTGCCCTTCACCCCCCTCCCTGCCCTTCGCCCCCCTCCCTGCCCTTACCTGCACCTCCACGCCCCCCGCCCCAGCAATCACGGGCAACGCTGGGTTTTTCAGCTAGTATTAAATATAATGGTTTGGCTATTACTGAGCTTAACTCCTTGAGAACTCTTGGATGTATGCCATCGGGGCCAGGTGCCTTATTTACTTTAATTTTTTCAGGTCGCTTATGAACTTCTTCCTCAGTTAACCAATTGTTAATTAATATGGAGGTTGTGGCTTCCTCCTGCGGCACTACTATTGAACTTGATTCTTCCCTGGTAAACACAGAGGCAAAGAATTTGTTTAATACCTCTGCTTTTTCCTTATCTCCAATAATCTGCCTACCCATCTCACACTGAAAGGGTCCAATATTTTCTTTTCTCATTTTTTTGTTATTAAGGTACTTAAAGAACTTTTTAGGGTTGACCTTACTTTCTAGTCCATAAAACAAAGTTTTTAGGTTACCAGGGTTTAGCCCAAAAGTCCTGAAACTCCAATCGGCAGGTAGTTCCAGACGCCACCGCTGTAGCTCTTCCTGGAGATGCCAAAATTCCTTGATTGGGAGATAGTACCAAACGTCCCGGTACTCTTTTCGGCGTGTAGTACCAGCCGCGACCGCTACGTTCTCTTTTCCGAACTTGGCCCCGAAAAGTGGGACTTAGAAAATTTCTTGCCTTGAAATTTCTGAAGCTGGCTCACGTCTAATTCTCCAAGAGCATCTTTTGGTGATTTTGAATTTGCCACTGCTGTCTTGGCGCTTAGAATCTGAGGTCCGGATTGGCTGCTGGCTTTCTTATAGTATTTCAATCCCATTCATTAAATTCTCCAGCCAATCCGAGCGTGGGAGAATTCCTACCAGCCAATCAGAGGTTTGCCAGTCTACTGAAGCCGGGCAAAAATGGATTCGAAATCTGACAGGGGCATGCACCAACCTGGCACCTCTCTCACCTGTGAATCAGAAGCCACCCGTGGAGTTAGGCGTCTCAAGGTCTGAGCGAATAGTAGTCCGATGACTTCCATTTATGCCAGGACGAGGGTAATTGGGTCTAACTCCTCTGCCCAAATGGCTTTAACACCTTGGCAATCTCTATGGCTTTCAACTCCGGGTCCTGAGCTGACTCAGTGGCGCCAAGCTTGCTAGCCACAGGGTCTCTCGGAACCACGGACTTGGAAACTTCCAAAGCCGGCTCACTGACATCTCTCACAGAGCATCTTTGAATTTACCGCTGCTGTATTGGCGCTTAGAATCTACTGACCTGATTGGCTGCTGGGTTTCTTATAGGATTTCAGTCCCATTCACAGAATACCTCAACCAATCAGAGGGTGGGACTATTTCTACCAGCCTATCAGGGATTTGCTGGTACCCTGAAGCTGGGTGGGCACGGATTTCAATTCTGCAAAGGGCATGCACCAACTTGGCACCTCTGCCACTTAGCATATTGAAGCCACCCGCTTGGCCAGGCTTCTCAGAGTCTGGGGATGGGCAAATGGTCGCCGGATAGCCCTTATTCATGCCAGGACATAGGTACTCGAGTATTTATTTATTTATAAAAATGTTTTACCAGGAAGTAATACATTGAGAGATACCTCTCGTTTTCAAGTATGTCCTGGGCACAGAGTTATAAAAAATACATGGTTACAATAAAAGAACAGCGTTATACAGTCACTTCACAGACATTTCATGGACAGATAAAGTAGGAAAATTGGGTACAGGGGATAAAGGGCTTGTGAGTTTCTGATAGAAATAGAGCAGCTTTAACATCAACTAACATCAGCAAACGGCTCACATCCTTTGGCTGCGCCAAAGGCTGTGCGCCTTTGGGGCAACGCAGATGTACGCTGGAGTGAACAAAAAGATCTTTCCTTTGTGTCCCCTTGGCTCATTAACATTCCAGTGGGTGGGGTTGCCGATTCAACAAAGATCAAGCACAGGTTAACCCTTAGCATGCTGGTCCTGTGCAGAGGGGAGCAGTTCTTGGGGGTGGGGGGGGGGGGCCCCATCAGGCTGTGCACCTTTGGGGCAACGCAGATGTACGAGTATAACTCCGGTATTATGCTCGCCCTAACCCCTTGACATCTCTGAGTCTTTCAAGTACGGGATCCGAGCAGACTCAGTGGCACCAAGCCGGGTGGCCATCTTGTCTCGGAACCAGAGACTTGGAAATTCCGCAGCTCATATACAGTGCATAAAACATATATACCTTTTATACACCATGTTAATAAAAATCTCACAAAATTCTTCTAAGTCCCTCGTCCCCTAGGATCTACTGATAAGACGCGCTCGTTAATTTTCATAGCTCCTAGACCTTCCTATAAGAAGTTTACTAAAAAGTTGCTTCAAATAATGCTTAAGTTAAGTTTCAGAGTTGCTTCTATTGTACCAAAGCTGGACTTAGAAATAATTTCACTCTCGCAACCTTATGGATGGTTGAAACACTCCGAACCCCAAGCATATACTGCGGCGGGGACTCCCCCTAATCTAGGGACCCCTGAATATACCTGGGATACGCGTATCCCTATGCCCCCTTTTACTGTTCTGGTCTGTGTTGAAGCAAGGCATCCTGGCGGTGAGCCGCATAACTGCTTTCTAGGGAGAACTTTGTACAGAGATCTGTGTCTACATGTACCTGGGAATCTGACTCGACTCCCGGATACATTTTTGGGTTGGCCAGCAGCTCTGGATCCCGACTAGCTAGACACAATCCGACAACACTTTTACCGCAAAATCCAACCTGAAACTCATAGCCTGAGAATCTCCACTGGTTAGCACTCCTGGAAAGGTAAAACACACATACATTCTTTATTACAGTACAATGCATGTGCCATGACGGGGTTCAAGAGCTGACACTAATCTCCCCAATATGGCTAAGAGGTAACAAGCCAGGCATAAGATCTTTATTTATGGCCTGGTAACCCCCTTACCGTCACAGTGTGTATGTATGTATGTATGTATGTGTGTGTGTGTATATATATATATGTGTGTGTGTGTGTGTGTGTGTGTGTGTGTGTGTATGCATGTGTATATATGTGTGTGTATATATATATGTGTGTGTGTATATATATGTATGTGTGTGTGTGTGTGTGTGTGTGTGTGTGTGTGTGTGTGTGTGTGTGTGTGTGTTGTGACAAACGGCTTACTCCGGGGCTCCGCCGTCTGTCCGGGACTGTTAGAACACGGTCTTTTAGGGTAGGTTAAATGATGAGACGTCACGTACTGTTCCTTTAAACAGGCTATGCCTGGTTTATTCAGTCCCAGGCACTGAGACTGCCACAGTTTAAACAGAAAACAAAGCCAAACAAAAAGCTGCTCGTCTGAGCGATAACTTAAACTTAGATGTCCCTGACTCAGAGTTGGAAGTGGCTTGTCCACTTCCACCAACAAAATAAGTACCTTTGCAGTCTTTAGACAAACTAACAGAATGAATGAAGCGATTTGGGAAAGAGGCTTTCTCACCCCTCTGCAGTTCAGCAGCCTTCCAGGCTCTTGGGCGGGGCTCAGAGGAAACAGGAAACAGGTCTTATATACCTGAACTCTAATCAGCATGACAGGTGACAGAAAACAGGCAGCAGACAAACTGTGGAATGGAGTGCCTGTACCACGAGGCTGCCCTGTTCAGCTTAGACAGGACAGAAACTGTTCAGTATCCTGGGAGCCCTGTATATGGAGTTTATTACCAACCCCTGGTTTCTGTCACATATCCTCCCCCCCAGCTCAGACCTCGAGGGGTGAGCGACCATGGATATTAGGGAGTGCATCCTTGACAACCCGTCGGCATTGCCATGTTTGTGCCCCGACCTGTGTTCCACAGAAAATTTAAAGGGCTGTAGGCTTAGGAACCACCTGGTCACCCTAGCGTTCTTCTCCCTATTTTGACACATCCAGGTAAGGGGTGCATGATCTGTGACCAATCGGAACTTTCTCCCCAACAGATAATACTTGAGTGTCTCTACAGCCCACTTTATTGCGAGACACTCTTTCTCGACTATGGAGTAATTTTTCTCCTGGGGATTTAGTTTCCTACTTAAATAAAGGATGGGGTGCTCCTCCCCTTGAGACTCCTGGGAGAGTACCGCCCCCAGCCCTACCTCAGATGCGTCGGTTTGGACTATGAACTCTTTGGAGAAGTCAGGTGTGACCAACACTGGTTGGGCACAGAGAGCTTCTTTCAGGCTTCTAAAGGCCTGTTCGGCTTCGGGGGACCACTTTACCATTAGCGGTCCTCTTGCTTTTGTGAGGTCGGTTAGTGGGGTTGCCTTAGTTGCAAAATTGGGAATAAACCTCCTATAGTAGCCAATTAACCCCAAAAAGGTCCTTACTTGTTTTTTTGTGACTGGCCTTGGCCAATTTTGTATCGCCTCTACTTTGAGTGTTTGTGGTTTGAGTAACCCTCTACCAATAGAATACCCCAGATACTTGGCCTCCTCCAGACCAATAGTGCATTTAGCGGGGTTAGCAGTTAGTCCAGCAGACCGAACTGCGTCGAGCACAGCTTGGACCTTTGGAAGGTGGGACTGCCAATCTTCACTATGGATTACCACATCATCCAGGTAGGCGGCAGCGTACCGAACATGTGGTTTTAAAATTTTATCCATCATTCTTTGGAATGTGGCGGGAGCTCCATGTAAGCCAAAAGGCAGCACCTTATATTGAAAGAGGCCGTCTGGGGTTGAGAAGGCTGTTTTTTCTTTTGCTCTTTCTGTGAGGGGAACCTGCCAGTACCCTTTTGTTAGGTCTAGGGTTGTGAGATATCGGGCTTTGCCCAGTCTCTCTACAAGTTCATCCACCCTGGGCATAGGATAAGTATCAAATTTTGACACCGCGTTTAGTTTCCGGTAGTCATTACAAAACCTTGTTGTACCGTCTGGCTTTGGGACTAAAACTATAGGGCTGTTCCACCCACTTTGGGATTCCTCAATTACGCCTAGTTTTAGCATTTTTTTAACCTCTAAACTTATAGCCTCTCTCTTGGCCTCTGGGATTCGGTACGGTTTAAGGTTAACTCGGACCCCCGGTTCAGAGACTATGTCATGTTTAATTACGTTAGTTTTACCTGGCTGTGTAGAGAAGATTTCTTTGTTCCTTCTCACTAAACTCTGGACCTCTCGTTTCTGATGCACGGACAGTGTTTCAGCTATGCTAACCTCTGGGTCAGTTTCTTGATTCTCTGACGGACCTGGGGGTACTAGGGTTAACAAGACCTCTCTATCTTTCCAGGGCTTGAGTAGGTTTATATGGTAAATTTGCTCAGGTTTCCTCCTACCTGGCTGCCTTACCCTATAATTTACTTCTCCCACTCTTTCCAAGACCTCATATGGCCCATGCCATTTAGCAAGGAATTTACTCTCCACGGTGGGAACCAGAACTAGTACCCTATCACCTGGAAAAAAAATTCTGACCCTAGCACCCTTATTATACGTATTCCTTTGTGCTTCTTGAGCTTTCTCCATGTGTTCCCTCACTATGGGTAGGACTGCAGCAATGCGGTCCTGCATTTGGGCAACATGCTCTATTACACTTCTGTAAGGGGTAACCTCGTGTTCCCAAGTTTCTTTGGCTATATCCAGTAAGCCCCTTGGATGTCGGCCATACAATAGTTCAAACGGGGAGAAGCCTGTGGATGACTGGGGAACTTCCCTAATGGCAAATAACAGGTATGGTAACAAACAGTCCCAGTTTTTCCCATCCTTATCGACCGCCCGGCGTAACATGCTCTTTAAGGTTTTATTGAACCTTTCCACTAAACCATCTGTTTGTGGATGATAGACTGAGGTTCTGAGATGCTTGATTTTTAGGAGTTTACATAGCTCTTTTGTTACTTGGGACATAAATGGTGTTCCCTGGTCAGATAAGATCTCTTTAGGAATTCCGACCCGGGAAAACAGAAGTACTAACTCTTTTGCTATGTTTTTAGCTGAGGTGCTACGTAGGGGAACTGCCTCCGGATATCGGGTAGCATAATCTAATATTACCAATATATGCTGATGTCCCCTAGCAGACTTTATTAGGGGTCCTACTAGATCCATAGCAATCCGGTCAAATGGTACCTCTATTATGGGAAGGGGTACCAATGGGCTGCGGTATGTTTTGAACGGGGCGGTGATCTGACATTCTGGGCATGAGGAACAATAGTTTGTAATTTCTGCCAGAACCCCAGGCCAATAAAAGCTTCGGAGAACCTTTTCTTTTGTCTTTTCCACCCCTAGGTGTCCCCCCAATGGATGACTATGTGCGAGGTGTAATACTACGTTACGGAATGTCCGTGGTACCAACAATTGTTTAGTTGTAACTGATTTTCTTTTATCAACCCGATATACTAGGTCGTTCTCTACCTCGAAGTAGGGGTAAGCAAGTGACCTATCTGGTTGGCCATGAGTACTATTCTGGTCCCGTATATTTCCCCTTGCTACCGCTAATGTGGGGTCCTCCCACTGGGCCTTCTTAAAACTCCCAGGACTGACCTCTAGGTCAGCGAGGGTCTTATCCTGTACTGGGGTGGTAAGTGCCTGATCAACATCTTGATTTGGGGTATTCCCTACCAAAGTAGTGATGGGGAAGGGAATTTCACAGCACTCCTCCTTTTCCCCCTTCTTATTTGGGCCCTCGTCAACCTCCATTTCTGAAAAAGGGAAAGGATTTGTTTCTTCTAACACTTCGTTATGGTCTGCTATTGAACTCTGGGCGCTATTCTGAGCTGGGGACCACATTTTTAGAAAATGGGGAAAGTCGGTCCCTATTAACACATCATGTGCCAGTTTGGGTACAACACCCACCTTGAAATCTAAAGAACCAAATTCTGTTTCAAAAAAAACATCAACAGTGGAATATTCATGATTATCCCCATGTATACAACAAATTGCCACTCTTTGTGAACTGTTTACCTGTTTCTTCTTAATGGGCAATAGGTATTCGGACACTAGTGTGACCATACTCCCAGAGTCAAGAAGTGCCCGAACCCTCTTACCATTAACCTTTACAAATGCCCACAGATGGTTATTCAAGGGGTCCTCTGGGCTAGGGCCCATACATTGGGACAACAGCGAATAAGGTTCCACGCTGTTGCATTGCATGGGCTCATCATTTAGTGGGCAGATTTTTGCTGTGTGGCCCCTCTCATGACAATTTACACATTTAGGTACATAGTCTGTGTCCCACTTAGAGCCTTTTCCCGGCTCCCCATGTTGGCTACTGCCCTTAGTGTGCGAACCACTGTTGCTGGAGCGGCGTGAAGGTGGTCGCCGCTCTTCAGCGCCCCTTAACCCCGGTACCCTTTTACCGTCTCTGGAAGAGTCCTGGAACCTCGGATAGTGGGGTTGCTCCACGACTGTGGGTTGCGGGTGCTCTTCTGCTGCACTGTACCTTTCTACAAGGGCCACAAGCTCATCCGCATTGTGGGGGTCACTCCGACTGACCCAACGGCGTAAGGCAGAGGGAAGTTTCCTCAAGAACTGGTCCATGACCAACCGTTCCACGATGTGGCTTGCTGAGTTGATCTCGGGTTGTAGCCACTTCCGGGCGAGGTGGATGAGGTCATACATCTGGCTTCGGGTGGCTTTATCCATCGTGAAGGACCATGCGTGAAACCTTTGGGCACGAACAGCCGTGGTTACGCCGAGGCGGGCGAGGATCTCGAACTTCAATTTTGCATAGACGTTAGCTTCGGCTGGCTCTAGATCAAAGTAAGCCTTCTGGGGTTCGCCGCTTAGGAAGGGTGCGATTAGACCAGCCCACTCAGCTTCTGGCCATCCCTCTCTCTGTGCCGTGCGTTCAAACGTGAGAAGATAGGCTTCCACATCATCCGAGGGTCCCATCTTCTGAAGGTAGTGGCTTGCCCTGGTCATTTTCGGAACTGGGGCTGCCTCTGCCAGTGGAAGGTTACTGATAGTCCCCCTCAGGATCTCGAGTTCCTGCTGTAAGCCCTGAGCGAACCGCTTTTGCTCCTCTCTCAGCAGGCGGTTTGTCTCTTGCTGGTTTGCATTAGTCTCTTGCTGGGCTATTAACAGCTGTCGCTGGGTTTCACTCGCCTGTTGCTGGGCTTCATTCGCGTCTTTCTGGACAGCGACATTGCGTACCAGCGCACTCACCACGTCTTCCATCTTGTTTGGAGAGAGAGAAAAAAAAACCTTCTTTTTTTTTTTTTTTTTTTTAAAGTTCTTTAACCCCCAGACCTTTCAGTGTTCTGCCCGCATTCTCCACCATATGTGACAAACGGCTTACTCCGGGGCTCCGCCGTCTGTCCGGGACTGTTAGAACACGGTCTTTTAGGGTAGGTTAAATGATGAGACGTCACGTACTGTTCCTTTAAACAGGCTATGCCTGGTTTATTCAGTCCCAGGCACTGAGACTGCCACAGTTTAAACAGAAAACAAAGCCAAACAAAAAGCTGCTCGTCTGAGCGATAACTTAAACTTAGATGTCCCTGACTCAGAGTTGGAAGTGGCTTGTCCACTTCCACCAACAAAATAAGTACCTTTGCAGTCTTTAGACAAACTAACAGAATGAATGAAGCGATTTGGGAAAGAGGCTTTCTCACCCCTCTGCAGTTCAGCAGCCTTCCAGGCTCTTGGGCGGGGCTCAGAGGAAACAGGAAACAGGTCTTATATACCTGAACTCTAATCAGCATGACAGGTGACAGAAAACAGGCAGCAGACAAACTGTGGAATGGAGTGCCTGTACCACGAGGCTGCCCTGTTCAGCTTAGACAGGACAGAAACTGTTCAGTATCCTGGGAGCCCTGTATATGGAGTTTATTACCAACCCCTGGTTTCTGTCACAGTGTATATATATATATATATATATATATATATATATATATATATATATATATATATATATATATATATATATATAGTGCTTGACAAATCACCCAAAAATCTACTCATCAAACCAAAAAAATCTACTTGCCAACTAGCCCCGCCCCTAGCCCCACCCCCATCCCCGCCTTTTAAAAAAGAAATTGAATAAATTCCTAGAAAGAACTAATAACATTCGTTTTTGACATAACAGTTTATTTATTGTATTACATTTATTCTTTACTACAATTAGTCCTTGTTATATATTTACGTGTGTGTGTGCGTGTGTGTGTGTAAATATCGGATGACCTCACTAATCTAGAAAAAAAAGCCAGATGTGAATGACTAGTTTCCTGAACACCTTAAACAGTGTCAGGATGCCCCCGCTTCACAATATCTAAAGCAGCAATCCCGCCTGGGATCTTACCTGATCCGCAGTCCCTCAATGTCCAGATACCCTCATTCCCGCAATGTTATATGTTGGAGGGGAGGTGTTCCCTTCCTGTTTTCTGGGTTAGGGGGGATTCCGATGTCTCCCGTGAGAAGCTTGGGGTCAGATCTGGAAGAAAGCAGTATAGGTTATTTCGGTGTAGGTATAAGCCAGTTAAGATATACAGGGTAAATAAGAGATCCAGAGTGTGAGACACAGAGAGTGTGTGTGTGTGTGTGAGTCACACAGAGTGTGCGTGTGAGACACAGAGAGAGAGAGAGAGTATGTGTGTGTGTGTGTGTGACATAGAGAGTGTGTGTGTGACATAGAGAGTGTGTTTGTGTGACACAGAGAGAGTGTATGTGAGACAGGGAGTGTGTGAGACAGGGTGACGGAGGGTGAGATAGGAGACAGAAAGAGACAGAGGGAGACATGGTGAGAGAGGGAGACAGGGTGAGAGAGGCTGACAGGGTGAGACAGAGGCTGACAGGGTGAGATAGAGGGTGACAGGGTGAGACAGAGGGTGACAGGGTGAGACAGAGGGTGACAGGGTGAGACAGAGGGTGACAGGGTGAGACAGGGAGACAAAGGGTGACAGAGGGTGACAGGGAGACAGGGTGAGACAGAGGGTGACAGGGAGACAGAGGGAGACAGGGTGAGAGGTTGACCGAGAGAGGAGATGGGTGACACACTCCCACTTACACACACACACACACACACACACACACACACACACACAGACAGACACCAACCCCCTCCCCTCTGCGAGAGCGAGTGTCCGCCCTCTCAAATTCCTTTCTCTCCCTCTTATCAGTGATGCCGACAGGAGATGAAATATAGCTGTGACAAGGCGGATGCTCTTATGGCGGAAGCCGGCTCACTGCAGTGGTATGCTACATCTCCCTCTCTCCCCCCCCCCCCCCCCCTCTTACCTGCCATGAGAGTGAGGGAATCCAGCCTGGGGGGCTCCCTCCGTCTGCATCGCCCACGATACACACAGAGGCAGCAGCAAAATGAGCAGCACTTCCTCCAGCCACACAGCGCCGCTCCGCAGACACATTCAGCCAAAGCCACAATCTCCAGGCCTCTCTCCGCCTCTGGTCCCGGCAGTTGCTTGGAGATCCTTAGTGCGGGAGGGCGTGCCTGTATGCGCCTGCATTGGTGCGTGGCGTATCATCACTGCAGTGCCTCCAAGGGATGTCTGCGGCTGGGCTATTCTTCCGGCGTCCCGCGTTGCTAGGTGACCCGCTTGATCGCGTCCCGGCATCCTGAAATGAGCCGCAGCACAGCAGCGGCACTCGACAGGGGGTTAAATGCACTCGCTCCTGTATGCACTGTATGTGTATGTGTATATATATATACATGTAGAGGTATCAGTACCGTGTTAGCCGAGCTTCAATAATCAAAAAATAAATAGATGATACCGTTCTGTGGCTAACGAAATGCTTTTATTTGTGCGAGCTTTCGAGATACACTGATCTCTTCTTCCGGCGATGTTACAATGAATAAGCAAAAGGTATACTTAAAAACAGTGTCTATTGGAATGTTATCTGTGCTGTTCCTTCCCCCGGTGTGGATGTGTTTTATGGCTAGAGGTGTCAAAAGGTTACTGAAAGCAAGTGAAGAAAGAGTGTGTATGTGTATCAGTGTGAATAAAAATGAACTGTATTATATATATATATAGATACAAGAAAAAAACTATACCTCATGTTAGTGGAGAGACGTGTAATATACATGTCATGTGGTTGCGACCTTCAATATGTGGGCCGCAACACATATCCCCTTTGTGTGGGGTTTCTTGAGCACAGGAGGAACATACTGACTTACGGTATTAGCTGTCACTATGTGTCAAAACACTTTCTCCAGTGCCATGACAAAAAGACTGAAGGTCTCAAAATTATGGGACTTGAAGTCATTCAAGAAGACATCCAAGGATATACACGTTTCATGAACAGACTGTATTAACCCTCTAGGGACATTCCTAATTTCTATTGGCTACAGCATCCACCTAACCTTTTTAATTTTAATATTACTCATATCTATTGAGTTTTCTACTATTGATCATGGTCTATATACAGTATTTCTGATTTTTATAAAAATTAGTAAATTTTGCTAAATGGTTTGTGCGCTCTTTTTTCCTGATATATATATATATATATATATATATATGTAAATACAACTGTATGCTCATCTGCATGTCTTAGGCAGGTCTGCAACCCCGCCTTTCCCCATTATCACCCAGCACACACCACTTCCACTGCAGCAAGGGATTCTGGGAAATGACATGCAAATGAGCACACAGTGCCACTTTTTGCTTCAAAAACCATTTTTAACATGGTTCCCTATAGGCTTAAGCTTGCTGCATGGTCACAGCTTTGACCGCCACACCGGGAATCAAGTAAGATTCTCGGATACAGCCAAGCACATTGCTCCGGGCAAACGCCGAACTTGAAAACGCTCTTGCGACTCACCGCCAGGATTCCTGCTGCAGCATGATCAAGACAAGGTAAACGGGGCATGAAGGGGCATGAAGGGGTTAATACATACCTGCAATATACAGGGGGACCCTAGTATAAGGAGGGATATACCCAGGTACCCTGAAAATAATATAGTTCAGGGGATGCTCCAGTTATATGATAAAGCTGTGTTTTTTTGTGTATAAAAAGTTTCATGTCATTTCTAGAGTGTGGCAAGGGTGAGGCTAGTGAGTGTGGGTAGTACTGTATATCCCCTTACTCCATCCCTGACACCAGAACGGGGACTTATACATTTTTATCACTTTTATGAAGGGTAATAAAACCGCTCATCCGTGTATATATGCATATGTGTATTGTAAGAGGCAACAGGTGCTCAGAGGGAAAAATCACTTATATTACAGAGTAGATCCCAAGAGGATCAAAAAAGGCTCCCTCATATATCGAGCACTCAATGTTGGGGTACAGTAGTACGACTCTATCGGTTTAAATACCGTTGATAGGACAAAATTAGGCCCATCTTGACCGGAAATAGCTAAGAAAAATAATAAAGTTTTATTCAGATAATTTCAAATAAACACTTGGACAAGTGACCTCTAGGGGTCACTATAAGCCCTAATAACAGCACTCAAAGTCACCATACACAGGTAAGTATATGGTAGGGACTGGATATAAGTATAATTACTAGGACCACAAATAGGGGTATATAACCCTAAGCCAAGAGACTTCAAACAGTAGTTAAAACCAAAAATAATAAAGTTTTAATAATATAACGACAGATGCAACTTAACAACTAAAGGGAACATATATACACACATAGGATATTAAAATCTGTCTCTGTGATTTAGTGTTAGGGATTCTGTCTCGATAATTTCAAATAGTAAGGTTAAAAACACATATAAAACATTCAAACATTAAAAAAAACCATTGTGAAGTGGTAAGGTAAGCAATAAATCAATTGGTATCAATGTAATATATAGGGTTAATTGCTATCCACAGACGTCTTATTGCAGAATATAAATATTCCAAGACAAGCAGGTCAGTATCCCTTTAAGCCTATGCAGTGAAAATTCACGATGTGTATAATTACAGGCAAGGTGGTATCAGAGATATAATGCGTAAACCTCTGTTACCAGGTGTATATTCCAGCTCAGGAATGGTAGGCAAACTGCCACACAGTCTATCATGCAGTACAACGGGTGCAAGGGGCTCCGCTCCAAAGGAGAGGAAGTGTGAGATAATGTATCTTAAATTCTATATTCTCATGCCGCTGGTATAATATATAGGCTTCATAGCCACCCAAAAGAGCAGGACGCTCCCACCACGGGCCAGAATAAATAGACTTAGTATCACATTCAATTGAAATGTATCCTTCATGAATACAAGCCTGGCTGGAATCTCTCTGCTGCTGTCTCTACATGCAGACGCTGCCACTTCAGATGACGTCGCCTCTGATGTCACCACGTCCCGACGACCGTTTCGCGTAGACTGACACGCTTCTTCAAGGGGAGGAGTGTGTTTCCTAGCTATGCCGGATGATATTTATAAGAGAAAAGTCACACGATACAGGGACCAGTATATTTTATTAAAGAGTTATGTTTAATAGGTATATGTACTGATAACCTGTGAATGAACTGTGGGATTTCCGAGTCCTGGATTCCACTAGACTAGATGGATACCAAGCTTGGTGCCTATGGGTCTGTGCGGAGTCCGGACTTGAAAGCCTGATGACGTCTCTTCTGTTATTAATATTTCTGGACAAGAACTTTCCAAATCAGAAATATCACTATTAAGCAAAGGGCTAAAATTTGCACCTACCATGGATTTGGACTTATTCAACACTGCTATTGATGTACAAAAATTTGTGTGCAAATTAACCCTTAAGTCTTTTTTTCAGAGAAAACCACAAAGAACAGAAGGGGAAGAGTAGGCTATGGAATCCACACTTCCTTTACCAGAAGATGAAGAGGATCACTCTACTGAGAATTGTCCTGATGGGGTAACCTCTAATATATTGGGAATAGAGGATGGAATCTCTCACTTTAGAGAGGCATGTAACATACAAGATTTGAGAGATCTTAATGACCTTTTAGGTGAACAGGATAATGATTCACAACATATACCTGACTTTAGTGTCTGGCAATCTGACCTAAGGGGGAGATCCATCTTTTATCCCCAATACGCCAAGAGTCACTATTTGTCTACCTTTGAAAACTTAGTGATCAGAGATCTGAGACTTTTGGCGGAAGGATTCTCATTCCAATATCCACATGAGGACAATCTCAGTATTAGTGAAAGAAAAGCTATTAAAACTTTACAAAATAATTCATCTATAGTGATAAAAAATGCGGATAAGGGAGAAGCTATGGTAGTTCAGAGTAGGGCTAGCTACTTCAAGGAAGCTTACCGCCAACTTGGAGATGTTACCAACTACTCTGAGCTGCCCGGTGAACCCACAGACTCCTTCACAGCCTTTCTAGACCTGATTGAGTTGGGAAAAAATATTCAGGTTTTGAGTCAACAAGAGATAACATTTTTGGTTAATCCATGCCCGGTGATCCCTGCATTCTACCATCTTCCAAAGATTCATAAGATATTGGTCGACCCTTCGGGGAGACCAATCGTTGCGTCTGTTGGATCTTTGGGAGATGGTCTGTCTAAATATATTGATAGGTACTTACAGCCTTATGTGAGAGATCTCCCATCATTTATATTGGACTGGGGACCTCATTACTCAATTAAAAGACATTAAATGGGGGTCACAATCCATCTGTGTGACCTTGGATGTGACCTCATTGTATTCAATTATCAATCATGACCATGGTTTGACGGCGGTCAGTTATTTTTTTGCAAGGCCCAGGTAGTAATATATATGTTAAAGACCCGCTTTCCCTGCGGTCAAAATACAGAATGGAATCCATGTCATTTGTTGACATAATACATCTTAATAGAGTCATGATTTATCCCCTTGATCTCATTTCCCCCCCCCCCACACCCCCCTTCCCTTATCCCTTTATTTCTTATTATAATAAGTTGGAAACAAAAATCAATTCTTTATTTGTAATATATGATGAATAGAAGTAACATATTTCAGTATGATTAAAATATATTGATACATTGATTGTGCTTTATCCTGCAAAAATCTTCTTCTTGCAAAAATAGGAGGTTATCATAATGACACCATTAATAGAAACAGACTGATTAATCATCAGTGTAATTTTATTTTGTTTTTATCATTATTTGTGTTTGTTATAATTAGAGCTAGGTTAGATTTTCTTCCCTTCTGAGTAGGGAATTAGAAATAAATAATAAAGGTTAATGAATGATATATCTATCAGCTCTATTTTAAACATGTGTAATATTTGTCACTTGTTTTGTGTACAGGTGTCTTATCTTCATTCATTGGGGGATCTAGTTTGACATCCTTAGGGTTAAGATATTGTGATGTTATCCCTGTGTTATCCCCTTTGTTCAGACTCCATCATGATTGTGTGTCCTTATGGGGTTAATATCATCTATACCCATAGTATCATCGTGGTTGTCATGGCTATTAGCTCCTCCTCCTCCACGATGACAGCAGTGTCACTGTCTGTGGGAAGGGAGGGGAGGGGTGTTTTAGCCATCTTAACCACAGTTACAGGGGACGGACTAAGTGATGACGTCACAAAGGGGTGTAGCCATCTCTGATTGCGTCATTTTCGTCGGCGCTACCCCGTTTTTTCGAGGCGGGGGTAACGTGGAGATATGGCGCCATTGCTTATACAGTGGGGATTCTTCACTTCACATTTGGTGGTGTGGGGATCTCCACTGTAAGGGAGCACGGGCGCCGTTCGCTCGGATCTCATGCCGGGAAGCGGATTGGCGCTGACGTCACGGAGGGGCGTGATGAGGGAGGGACATGAAGTTCTTAGATTTACATACCATAGGTATATGCTGAGTCGCTCTATGACGTCAATTTCATACGTTTTTGGCGCGAAATTTGATTCATTATAAACACTTGATGTACCAGGTATATAAAGGTCCCCCAATGCATTGTACCTTACTCCTTGATAAAGCACCTTGTTGTGTGAAACGCGTTGGAGGGTTTGTACCCCTTTGTTTGCTATGTCTGATTGACAATAAATTCATACTTTATTTTTATACACCTGTGTCCCCGGGCAGTGCGCTGCTTTGTGCATTTCTTTGCATATTTTGGATCGTTTGGAACTCAACCAGCGGCTGGACACACCCCCAGGATTTCAGTGAGCTCTAGGAGTAGGTAAGATTTTCAAAGATATAAATTCACATGGATCTTCCTCACTACTAACTGGGGTGAGTGCTCAATTTCATCATATCTATTTCCAATGAGGTACAGCGAAGTGTGTCATACATATCTTTTCTGTTGCCTTCAGGAGATTTTCAGTGGAATATTGTAGTCACTCACCCAGTATCTTACCCACAGTGCACCAGTTTCCAAGGGTCTGGAGGCTTCCGGGTGGTCCCCACCAGGCGCCATGGGCCTCCAGGTGGTCCACGCGGGTCTCCGTGGGCCCCAAATGGGGTCCACGGGTGGGCCCGCGGGTGTCTGGGGGTCCTCGGGTCAGCCCCACAAGTGTCCAAGGCCATTGGGTTGTTCCCACGGAGGTCTGGGGGCCCTCGGATGGTCCCTGCGGGTCCGCGGGGCCCCCCACAGCTGCGGGTCCCCCGGTTCTTTCCCGCAGGTGTCCCCCGTGGGTCCGCAGATGTGACCCGTGGGCTTTCATGGGTCCTCAGGTGGTCTCCAGAGGTCCCCGGAGACCTAAGGTACAAACCCTGTACCCATTGAGTAGTATAGTGGTACATCATACCTATATACTGTAATAATACTGTATGGGCATGATAAGCCACTATAGCACACAATGGGCACCTAATCTCAACACAATAATAAAACATTCCAAAACACCAAAGCAATTCATTAATACAACAGCTATGAATTAATTAAACCAGTAACCAATCAAAGCAATTCATTAATACAACAGCTATGAATTAATTAAACCAGTAACCAATCAAAGCAATTCATTAATACAATACAACAGCAATTAATTAAACCAGTAACCTACAAAGAAATACATTTAAAAATATCAGACGCATTAGCCAACACAACACATCATTAATTAAAAACAAAAATCAATTGCCAACATTTTATTTCAATCAAGCTGGAAAATACCGAACAATGACAGCCACATAATAAACTAACATTGCAAAAAACAGCAGCAATACAAAGCCAGAAATGCCCCCCAAATATTGTCCTAATAATATATTGATCTGTACTCTAAAGTAGTACAGATTAATATATTATCCGTCAATGTGCAAAAGTAAAAAATTAAAAAAACACATCCAATGTAAAAACTTGTAAAAAAATACATTTACAAACATTCAATATATTACTTACCATTAGAAGCGCTGGCCCTCCGACTCCCGGGGAAACAGGAAGTTCACATACCGCGAAGGCCTCAAACAGCATCCGATGCCATCCGCCATGAAGATGCGAAGCAGGTACCCAAATCTTCTTTCTTTAATCACCTTCTTCTATCTTCATCTGTCATCATTTCTTGATCTTCTTAATCTTCTATCTTCTTATTGTAATCCAAAAAGCCCCATGGTAGATCCCAACCGATGTTGTCTCGTCGGCTTCTTGGGCTCAAATGAGGCGTCACGGCCTTAAATAGGGCTTGTGACATCACATTCGGGCGGGAACTGGTTTAACAGCCATCTGATTGGCTGTTAAAACCATGTGCCGACTTTTAAATTTTTTTATTTATGACGTCACTTAATGTTCAGACAGGCTACCAAGTTGGTGCCAGTATGTCTGCTGAACATCGGAGATGAAAACCAACAGAGGATGCCAGGTGTGTGAAAGCCATTTGGGTAGCAGGGAAGTGCTCAAGTACCCACGTCCTGGGATGAATGGCAGTCCGGGCTGCCATTTGCCCTGCCAGACGTGGAGGAGACTGACCCAGCGGGTGGCATCTGAATAGTAAGGGACTAAGGTGGCAAACTCACGCATGTCCCTTGGCAGATTCAGATTCCCCACTTACCCGGCTTCCCAGACCAGCTTCATTCTGATTGGCTGTTGAGAAAGTTCCCACGCTCTGATTGGCTGTAGTATTTTGTGAATGAACTCCAAAATACTATAAGAAATCGCTAAGCCAATGAACGGAGAGATTTTCCGGTGCTAGAAGATGGGCTGGCTTTTTGAAAGTGCTCTTGCGCGATTAGCAAGGCATTGGTGATGAAAGAGAACGTAGCGGTCGCAGCTGGGATTGCAAGCCGATTTTAGTTCCAGGAGTTTGGTACTAACACCCGGTCAACAAAGAGTCCATGTTCTCAAAAGAGACGAGAGTGGTGGCGTGTGGAACTTCACACCGATATGGTAACCAGAGGATTTGGGGCTAAGTCCCGGTTAGGGTAAAACTCTTACTTAAAGTTCCCTGCACCTAGAACCGTCTCGTTTTCTACATCAGACCCCCGTAAGTGTGCTTTTCGTCTGTATTTTGTGTTCCACTGTGTGTATGCCTATTTCTGTGAATAAATCTCAATTTATTTCATTATCTTGTTTTGCTCAATGAATGATCCTGGTAAAAAGGTGTAAATGCTTGGTCTCCCATGACAATATTTAGTTAGCGGGTTTCTGGGCCTTGTAGCTCATTCACTTAACTAGGTATTCCCCTGCTAGAAGGTGTCTTCTGGGAATAGCACGGCAAAGTATGTGTATACACATACAGACACATTATTTATATATCTATATAGATATAGAAATATATATATATATATATATATATATATATATATATATATATATATATATACATACCTTGTGATGGTAGGGGTAGCTGGCATCACAAAATAAAGGTGAAGCCCAGCTAGCTACCCCTAAAACCGTGTAAATTGGCTGTCTCAGTTCGGTTTAATTCAACCAAATGTATTTAATATCTGAGGGGAGAACAGGGAATGTATAAATGTAATCAATGAATGTAAGGATGTATTTCAAAGCACTTTATTCCCTGTAAAGTAAAATGTAAACCCCATGTTTAGAGGTAGTCTTTTCCGTCTTGCAGTGAGTAAAAGGCAACCAGCATGTAAACATGCATGTATCATGATTTCTTTACAAACAGACACAGTAATCCAATTACCTGTACTGTTGAAAAATAAATGCCAGGTCGTGGCAAATGGCTGGGGAGGCTGGGTGACAAGGGCAAATGGTGGGCACGAAAGAGCTAGCTAGAGCCTTTGATCCCCGCAGACCTGAAGGCCCCTGCCCAGCAGGAGGTAGAGGGCTGGTTAATATAATCAGTTGCCACGTCTGAGCCCCACAGGCACTGTTTATCTTGGGCAGTTTCAAATTCCCTGCTCTCCAAGCCTTGAGTCCCTAAACCTGCTACCCTCCTCCCATTGTCTGTTAGCTTGCCGGTTCATCCTGGGTTAAAGATAGCTCACGGGAGCTATGTAAGGAACCGGGCAGTACAGCAGTATAGATTCACCCAGCAGATTCATCAGCAGATCGTGTGTTAGTGGGATCCTGAGAGAGATCCCACTTGCCTGACGGAGCTAAAAGTGGCGGCAGAGTCAAAGTGCAAAAAGCACTTTGGATACCTGGAGAAGAAGCCGACATGGTAAACCTATTTGAAGCAGTCTAGTGAGGCTTGAGACTTCCCCCCAAGTCCCAAGTTGGTGAGTGTATATCATACTGCGTATTTTGTTTTAGTTGCTGGTTCTGCCAGAATAAACCCAGTTTATTCAATTACTTTGTCCTTTGCTTGGTGATCGTGATCCCTGGAATTTTTGGTGTTAAAAGTACTGGTCTCCCGTGATACACCTATAATAATAATAATCTCTCGTATGTCTGTTTCTGTCCCCCTGAGCATGTCCTGCATGTCCTGCTACGGATTAAAGAAAAAATAGGATTTTCTTAATATCTAGTATCTGAGATTACTGTGGTAACCTACTGTATAGACTGCTCTGGGATGGGTTCCATTTTAACCTCCCAGGCCCTTACATTTTCAAATGCTTATCTTCTGAACAAAACATCCGATTGTAAAAATGGCGTTGCAAAAAAAAAAAAAAAAAAAAAGGGGGGGGGGGGGGTAATGAACACATTGACAGAGTAACTATCCATAACCTACAATGAAAACTTTCTCAACCAGAAATTTCAATCAAATGTGTTTAATTTTAATAAAAAACTGTTCTGTATAATCTGGATATACGATCAATTGGGACATAAACCACTATTGCTTTTTTAAAGACTGTGCTTCATTTTTCACCCTTATTGGTTACATAATTACATAGGTTACATGAGGTTGAAAAAAGACATGCGTCCATCAAGTTCAACCTGTTCTATATTTAGACAACAGATACTTTATCCTTTATCTATACTTACAATATATTGATACAGAGGAAGGCAAACAAAAACCATAGTGACATATCCAATGATATCTCCATAAGGGGAAAAATAAATTCCTTCCCGACTCCAAGAATTGGTTGATCTCAGACACTTAAAAAAATCAATGCAGTAAAGGAGGATTAGGCATAAAGCAAAAGCAAAAAAAAACCGCTCCACCACAAAATTGAAAGAGCGAAGAGGGTGATAATACAAAACGATTTATTATGCCAAATATAAGAAAGAGTTACACTGACATGATTCGCCCGAACTGGCTTTATCAAAGTGCATAAAACCTTACCTCCAGCATGGGTTTTTGTATGTCCGCCGAACCAGGAAGTGACTGACTGGATTTGTGCCACAAACATCCACGTGATGACGTCAAAAATGTCATCACACCAATCCATGTTGTTAAAAGAAACAACAAAACCAACTTTATTGTACCTAACAAAAGCCCAAACGAACAAATACAATTAAAATACAAAAAAACTTATCTAAAATTCATTGTGGAACAAAAAACATATAATAAACATGATCAAAATATTGTCCACAACAAAAATGTATAAATTAAAGTCCCATTATGATTACAGAAGGTATCATTGGGGGTATGATTTACTCAAGTAACATAATTGAACCATGTATCCTCACAAAGATACCTATACAATCATATACGTATATTGTATATATTAATTTTTATTAGTGTGAGATAGATTTTGTGTTTGACAGCTATGTATGTATTCATCAAATGTGCATAAATGTACAACCAATCTCAGATTATCAAATCTTTAAATTTTCAAAACTGATGTTATTGTATTATTGTGTTATTTTGCTGGACTTTTGTATTTTACTAGAGGCGTTTTCTATGCGTTTGGATAAACATATGGTCCTGGGACCGCAGTTCAATGCTAAATCCTCTATAAGTACACTCTAATGATTATTATTGTCAAGGCTTGCAAAAGAGTTTTTCCTACTGTATACCACATTGCATTATAGAAAGGATACTGGATTTTATTCATACCAGTGGTTCCTTTCTTTTATAGGGAATCCCATATTTTTTTGAGCCCCAGTTCTCCCTGTCTTAGGGAACACAATTGCAGAAATCAATACAGACCTTGCTGTAGTATGTAATAGCCCTTTGAGTGCCACGGTCACATGATCGCTTCGTCACTGATAACAGAACACGTGCAGATGGAATGTAGGACGAGATCACCCCAAAGAAAAAGATCATTTGGTGGCGGGGGGGGGGGGGGAGTTTGAGGTGGGTGATGTAGCGACTGCGTCATGGGGCCCCCAGGATGCCAGAACCCATGATGTTAGAAGCTATGTCCTAGGTTCCTCAAAGGGTTAATAAAAATGTTCAGCTATACAGCTTTTATAGAATATCATTACATTCACAGTACCCTGTTGCTCACAGGAGGTCCCCCTTTAGAAGCTCAAATAAATCTGTTACATAGTCAAAGACCTTTAAATTGAAATCAAAATATGTTTGGAAAAGTTGAAAAGTATTATTTACCTTTCCTTCATTTAAAGGGTTGTATGACTATCTTTTTATGAAACTTTATTAGATTATGGTTTTTTTCTCCCCTCCAATCGCTTGAGTTGTTATCCTCCTCGTAATCCTACAATGTATTGTAGCTATTTCCTGTCGACTGCAATGTATGTATCTTAGGTGTGCTCCTCTCAGGATCCCACTCATGCCTCTGGGTATGTGATTTAAGCTGGAACATACAGTATGTACAGTACTGTAAATTGTAATTTTGAGAAAGCTGAGCCATGTAAACCTTTTTGTACTATTGCAATGGTTGTTTCATTTATTTGTCATTAGTTCATTAGTTGTTTCATTAGGGTAGTGTTTCCCAATTAAATTTAGTCGTGGAACCCTTTTATATTTTGAAAAACAGAATGGAACCTCTTAAATATTTTTAGAACAGCACATGAAAAAAAAAAAAATGCGCCGCAGGCGAAACATTTTCTTGGTTCAACGTCATTTTTAAAAGACTCTCACCGCCCCAATACATTTTTAAAAGACCCCCACCGCCCCAATACATTTTTAAAAGACCCCCACCGCTCCCTCCCACCAGTGTCTCTCACTCCAGCCAGTGTGTCTCTCCATCACCTCAGTGTCTCTCTCTCTCCCTCCAGCCAGTGTGTCACTTCCTCCCCTCAGAGTCTCTATCACTCTCCCTCCCCAGTGTCTCATTCACCTCCCCCCAGTGTGTCTCTCACTCCCTCCCCCCAGTGTCTCTCCCTCCAGCCAGTATGTCTCTCCATCACCTCAGTGTCTCTCTCTCCCTCCAGCCAGTGTGTCACTCCCTCCCCCCAGTGACTCTCCCTCCAGCCAGTGTGTCTCTCCATCACCTCAGTGTCTCTCTCCCTCCAGCCAGTGTGTCACTTCCTCCCCCCAGTGTCTCTATCACTATCCCTCCCCAGTGTCTCACTCACCTCCCCCCAGTGTGTCTCTCACTCACTCCCCCCGCCCAGTGTCTCTCCCTCCAGCCAGTATGTCTCTCCATCACCTCAGTGTCTCTCTCTCCCTCCAGCCAGTGTGTCACTCCCTCCCCCCAGTGACTCTCCCTCCAGCCAGTGTGCCACTTCCTCCCCCAAGTGTCTCTATCATTCTCCCTCCCCAGTGTCTCTCACTCTCCATTCCCTCTAGTGTCTCTCACCTTCCCCCAGTGTCTCCCCCTCCCCCCAATATGTCTCACAACCCCATGTCTCTCTTTCACTCCCCCCCTCTGCCCATGTCTCTCTTTCACCCCCCCTCTGCCCATGTCTCTCTTTCACCCCCCCTCTGCCCATGTCTCTCTTTCACCCCCCCTCTGCCCATGTCTCTCTTACACAATGACACACACACTCTCACACACACACACACACACACTCTCACACACACTCAACTTATCACGCAGCAGGCAGCAATGCAGACGAGGTGCTGCATGAGCTGTGCAGCACTGCACCACCTAATGCCTGACTGAAAATTTGCAGCTACAGACAGACTGCTTTTTTGATGGGGAAATCCAGCACAGTGAGTGCGGGCGGCCCGTCCATCGGCGGAACCCCTGTGACTGCTCGTTCCGCGGAACCCCAATTGGGAATCGCTGCATTAAGGTATCACTTGTGCTACTCACCAAACATTTTTTTCATTTATTGGCGTTATACTTCCTCCTTAGTGACTCTAGGCCAGGGGTCTGCAACCTTTCAAGGAAGAGCCATTTTATTTAAAAAAAAAATTCCAAAATATTCATAGAGCCGCAACACATGCATGAATATTACACCCCCACAAACATATAAATATATTGTACACACACTAATAGGTATTTACAGTATAAGCATTAACATACGACAAACTTACTTAAATCAGAATTAGGGAAAAAAAAAAAATATGTGGGAGAATTAAAGGCATCTCACAATAAGTCCCTTTATTATTTTTTCATTGTTTTTCCGTGCAAAAGTTTAATTTTCAAATACACAATACATATATACACACACACTACCCCCCCAAATACACACACTACCCCCAAATACATGCACACACTATCACCACCCAAATACACAGATGCACACTACCCCCCCAGATACACACACACACCCACACTCCCCTCCCCAAATACACACACACTCCCCCTCCCCCCAAATACACCCACAAACACTACCCCCCAAAATACACACACGCACAACCTTCCCCCCCAAATACACACACTACTACCGTCCCTCAAATACACACACACTACTACCGCCCCCTAAATACACACACTACCCCCCCAAATACACACACTACCCCCCCAAATACACACACTACTACAGTCCCCCAAATACACACACTACCTCCCCCCCGGCCGTCGAAGGTCAGGCCTCTTTTTGCCACACAGCTTCTTCCAAGCTGCTGGCATGCCTCCTGCAGTGTCCCACACCGGGCCTCTCTGTGAAGTCAGCACTATGATTTCTATACCGAAGGAAAATTTTAATGCATAAAATGCTTCAGTTAAAAAGAAGACCTGGAAGAGTGGCTTAGTGAGTAAAGACACTGACAGTAAACAATGACACTGAGTTTGAATCAGGATTTCTGGTGTCGGTTCCTTATGACCTGGGGCAAGTCAATTTATCTCCCTGTGCCTCAGGCACGAAAAGCGTAGATTCTAAGCTCATCTTGGCAGCGTCTGTGTCTCTAAAAAATTGTATGTGCTGCTTACTGTGCACTGTACTGTAATTGTGAAGCGCTTTGTGTCCCATTGGGAAAAAAATCACTATATGAAAGTTATTTATTATTATTCTTACCTGCATTGGTTGAATTATTTTTTTAATTTTCCGTTCATTAATGATGCAATACAAATGTAGTATTTATTTTTCTAAACTCCTTGTTTTTTTTTTCTTTTCAAAACAGGAAGAAGAGAGTTTGTTCAAAAACTTAAATTGGAAGCAACACTAAGTGTGCATGATGGCTGCGTAAGTCAAGTATCATAAATATTGGAACCCCGTTAGAAAATCATAATACAACTTCTGAAAAAACATGAATTGATGTGTATAAATCTTAAATTGCAATTTCTCCAAATGCGAATACTGAGCTTACTATTATGGTTATTATAAAAATTTGGATGGTGAACAACTAAAGTTGAGTGTTAGCTTATTTTATATTTGTACTGAGAGCCAGCAACGCATTGTGGTGCGATTTGGTAAAGTCCCCTATGACAACTACGTACAGCTGCGGCCGCCTTTATCCTAATGCGGCCGGATCCGCGGCGCTCTGATAACCGCGGGCAGATGCGGTATATTTTCTTTTTTTCCTGAGCAGTTTCCGGTATGTTAGCGCTCGGATTTTTAGCGCTGTCTGCTATACTGCTATACCATCTAAAAACACAGGTGGGCGTTCGCGAGCTGTTGTCATAAAAGTTTAATAGCCATTCAACCTACAGTTCAGCCGTACATTTTCTGCAAGTCTGAGTGTGCGCACGCAGTATTTGTAAAATGGAAGATTTACAGTATACAGTATTACAAAAATATAACGTCGCGTTTTCGAATATAAAATTAACACATTTCTATATGTACTGTATTATTTTGTAATCGGTACTTTTACTTCTTTTCATACTGTTTTTATATTATGCGTGTACAGTACTGTATGTCTCATTTGAACATTGTTGAAACGCATAGGCGTGTTACAGTATCACATTTCAGCGCTCTCCCTCCCTCTCGCCCCCGCACACACACAAGGCTAAAGTACTATTTCAACTTCTTATCTACAGTACAGTACACCTCTCCCAGCCAGATGGCTTTCTGAAAGCCAGATGGCTTTCTGGCTTCAATCATCCCGAACCTGTCATCACATTCCTGCGTTTATAACGTACAGAGCCTGGTGTCACATTTCAGCGCATGCGTGCATAACTTCACATTTATTTTCAAGTTGAAGTTTTTTTTTGTTTCGTTTCCAGACATGTGCCTGCATAAAAATTCTTGGTATTCTGATATTCAATCGGTACTGTAGCTTTTTAATGCGACACTAGTCATTCACATGCTTTATGTGATTTTTATTGATTTGGGGGTGTGGGGATCAAAACATTATGATGACCTGTTGAAAATATTTCTTTGAACTATAGTACAGCTAATCCATTATGATGACTCATCCATCCACCCCCTCCCCCCAACCCTTTGAGGCTTTGTTTACGGTGACGCATGTGCACTTGTGATAAGCTCTTCTCGAATTGAATATGTTAATCTGATTAGCCAATGAATAGAAATATGTATCCACACATTCCCGAATTTTATATGTTAATCTGACAAGCCCTTCTTGGCAACTACAGGAAGTAGTGTAGCCCACCCCCCAAGCACTTCACACACAAACCCAAAGCCTTCTTGAAGAATCCACCCCCCACACACACATTCAAAGTGATTTTAAAGTTCAAAGAAAAAAAAGAGATTTAAAAAATATTCTTAGGGGGGCAGGGGTGGCTGTTTCAATTATTATGATTATTATGATTATCATATTATTATTATTATTATAATAATATTATAATTATATTAATATTATTAATTATTATGATTATCATATTATTATGGGGGGATTGTGTAAATCATGACTGTAGATACACTATACACAGTTCACACAATTTACACATGATACTGTCACGCCTGTATGCCCGCAGACCAAGCTAGACCCCAGTACTGAGGTGGGAACGATATGATACCACAAACCCACAGCAGTGGGAGTAAGCCCGGAGTGTGGTATAGCGTTGCTGGGCCTGTTCGAAGAGTTGTTAGTGTATACTTGCAACGCTTGGGAAATGTCCGTGAGAATAGTCGTGTCCGTTTGCCAATTTTCAGGGATCCAGAGGGTAGAGTCGTCAGAGGGTAAGCCAGGTCCTAGGAAGCCAGAGGTCAGCGGAGTCGTATGCGGAGCAGGGTTCAGAGGGATACCAGAGAGCAGAGTAGTCCAGGGTAAGCAGGGGTCAAAGCCAGGGAAATCCAAAGTAACACAGGAGCAGGTAATCACAGGAGCACAGAGGGAGCACAGCATAGGTCAGGTACACACAGGGAAACAGGAACTATGCAGAGCGAGGAAGAGGTGGACAGACAGGGTAGGTGCACCAATGATAGAGAGGGGAGGAGTAGAGAGAGAAGTGGGTCTATTTTGATCTGGTTTAAAACTGAATGGCCGGCGAAGCCGGCCAATTCAGTTGAACAGCAATTCTACTTGTTGCCAAGTAGAACAAAGAAAACCAGTCAAACAAATATATAAATGAAACCAACAAGTGCACTGTAAAAAGTGCACTTAAAACAGAAGGGTTAATTCAAAAGAACCCATGAAGGGGGATACCGAGCAGAGCACCCCGCCTAACGCCCACTGGGAGGCAAACTCTGAAACCGTCCCAGTGGACTCGGCGTACGAATACTCTGCCCGAATACGGGAGTACACCAGCGCCCGGAACATGACCACAATGTTCGTTGGGACCCCCCCTCCAAACACTGCTTCCTGGTTCTACAAATGACTACCTTAGCCAATGCCAGGAGCAGGTTGACTAGGAGATCCCTAGGCTTATTGTCTCGGGACACTGGGCACCCAAAAATAAAAAGATGAGGGGAAAAATGCAGCCAGAACTGCAGGAGAAGGCGCCTCAAGGTGGATAAGAGGGGCTGCAGTCTGGCGCAGTTCAAATAAATGTGATACACGGACTCCCACTCGCCACAGAAGGAACAGGCGGCGGGGGAGTCCGTGAAATGTGCCAAATACTCTCCTGTGCTCAGTGCACCGTGGAGGACCCTCCAACTCAAATTCCCGGCGGGACGGGGAACCAAACCTGAATAGAGTTCCTTCCACCGGGGTCTCTCGCCCTCGTTCGCAGGAAATACCCGCCTCCAGATAGTATCGGGGTGGGTGACAAGGGCGAGGTAGTGCACTATATGGAGCACTAGAGAATACAGGACTTTCCTCGGCATGCCGCGGAAACATGCCGGGGACATATCCCCCAACCTGCTGAGGTTGGGGAAGAGAGGAGCCCGAGGGGGTTGCCGTGGCTTTGGTTCCACGCAAAGATCCGGAGAGCTGAAGTTGATAGGTTGACAAGGCTCTCCGGTCTGCAATACCCCCTCAATGAAGGTGCGTGAGTCGGGGTGGATGGCATCTTTAATCTCCCGGATCAAACGATGAGGGACGCGGGCAGTACTCAGACCCATACGGGGCGCGAGCACCTCTGCCCTTACCCAGTCTCGCTGCTCAAAGTCCAGGAGATCCCTAACTCTGGTCACCTGCACCAGGATTAGCCGGCGGCAAATAGAGGGTGAATCCAACATCCGAGCCCCCACTGCCGGATTATACAACAGGGGCTCGGCGAGGAAATAAACCCCCACCGCCTGTTCCTTCCTGGTCGCGGAGACCAGTTTCCAGGCCTTAAGTAAGTCCCGGTAGTATGCCGGCAGCTCCGAGAGGTCTACCTAAACCCTCGGGCCTGATGATAAACAGTTGCCTGTCATACCTCATATTGCGCAGCTGGCGAAAGAAACTGATTGCCAGCTGGCACCACTGCGGAGACGGATCTGCGAATAGGTATCTCTGCAGGTATTGGAGTCGGAAAGTATGTAACTGGGAGCGGACACACACCACTCCCTGTCCACCCTCCTCCAAAGGAAGGCACGCAACTCCCACAGAGACCCAATGCTTCCCCATCCAGAGAAAATCCATCAACCTCCTCTGGATCTTGTTGATAAATTCGGGGGTCGGACCCATGGCTATCAGCCGGTGCCATAGCTGACTGGCCACCAGCTGGTTGATCACCAGGGTTCTTCCCCTGAGGGAAAGCATTCTTGACAGATACACCCAAGACCCCAGACGAGCAATGACTCGTTCCTCAAGATCACTGAAGTTTTCTGGGGCCGGGTTCTCCGCAGCAGACAGGTAGACTCCCAGATATTTCAGAGTATCGCTCCCCCACGAGACCTTACAAAACGTGGGGGGCAAAGAGTCCACCTGTAAGGGACCCACCAAAATGCCGGAGCACTTGGACCAGTTGATCCGAGCAGAAGAGCCCATGGTGTAGACCTCTTGGCATGCTTGCGCCCGCTCTAGATCATCTATGTCCTGGGCCAAGAGGAGCACGTCATCGGCATAAGCCGACAGGACTACCCGCATGTCGGGCTCCCGCAGCACCAGCCGGTGAGCCTCCTCCTCAGTAGGCAGAGGAAGGGCTCAATGGCCAGCGCGTACAGTTGCCCAGACAGGGGGCACCCTTGACGTACTCCCCGACCAAACACAAAAGGTGCCGTCAGGGACCAATTGATCTTCACCAGACACTCTGCAGAGGCGTACAGCATCTGGAGAAAGCCCACAAAATGTGGGCCAAAGCCAAACTCCCGCAGGGTCTGCATGAGGTAACGGTGATCCACCCTGTCAAACGCCTTCTCCTGATCTAGGGACAGGAGGGCGAGTGACATACCAGTCCTCTGCGCGTGATGTAGCAGGTCCCGGACCAGAAAAATGTTGTCATGAATACTCCGGCCCGGGACAGTATAGGACTGGTCGGGGTGAATCACCTCTGCCAGCACTGACTTGAGCCTCAGCGAGAGCGCTTTGGCTACGATCTTATAGTCCGTGCTTAGCAGTGAGACCGGTCGCCAGTTAGAGATCTGGCGGAGATCCCTCTTCTTCGGCAGCAAAGACAGTATTGCCCGCCGACACGAAAGGGGCATCTCCCCGGTCTCAAGGGCTTCGGCCAGGACCTCGGTGAAATCAGGTCCCAGCATCTCCCAGAAAAACCGGAAGAACTCCACAGTCAGCCCGTCTAGCCCCGGCGTTTTCCCGCGGGATATGAGACTGAGGGCTTCAGAGAGCTCGGCCAGAGTCAAAGGTAACTCAAGCCGCTCCCTTCCACCCTCGCCGACCGTGGGAAGCCCCTCCCATAAGACCCTGCATGCGTCTGGCTGGATGGACTCCGGAGAGAAAAGGTCTACGTAGAATCTCCGGGTTCTGTCCCGGATGCTCTCCGGGTCAGTCAGAGGGGTACCGTCTTCTGCTAGCAAGCAGGTGATATGTTTACGGTTTCCCCTCTTTTTCTCCAGCGCGTAGAAGAGGCGCGACCCATCTCCCAAAGGAAGTGGATGCGGGATCGCACATACGCCCCCCGAGCTCTCCGATCTTCCAAATCCTGGAGAGCGCACTTCCTCTCCACGTACGCACACTGCAGGTATTGGTCTCCTGCCACAGACAGCCGCTTCTCGAGATCGAGCACCTCTTCCCTAAGGGCCTCGATCTCAGCATCGTGCCGCCTGCTGGCACCTTTGGTGTACTCCTGACAAACGAGGCACAGATGAACCTTGCCCACGTCCCACCACTGCTCTAACGTGGCAAAGTCTGATCTGTAACCTCTGCACGCCATCCAAAAGTCTCGGACCGACGTCGCAAACCCCTTGTCTTCCAACAACGTATTGTTGAAGTGCCAATAGGCGGCCGAGGGCGCTGCTGGTAGTAGCGCCATCGTCATGGACGCACAATTGTGGTCCAAAAACGGCGCCAGCCTAATGGTACTGGACTGGGCTCGCGACAGGCAAACAAATGACTGAATTAAGTAAAAGGCATTTAATACAACAACTATATGTACAATAAAAATATAACACTAAAAAGAAAGGGTCACAAGTTCACTCCAACAATGGCTAGACTGTCCGCTTACCGGACACTAAAAGGTAGAAGGCAGTGGATAATTCTGAGAATATCCCCTCTTGTGATGGTAGAAATCAGCTCCCAAGTGTCTCATACGGTCAGCAGGAGCTTCCGGGGGAGACCCTCCCTGTCTTCCACACCACAGACCTCCGCAGGGCAATCGTACAGGGCAGCATGTCGCAGGAGCTGGCGTCGTCACATGCGCAGCAGCAGCGCAGGATGTAAACCAATAGCAACAGGCAAGCGATGTCGTCAATGCCCAGCTCCGCGGAGCAGCATGGGTTGCAGCCGCGAACAGGTCAATGGCTGAGAAAAGTCAGTGGAGATGACTTAGATTTAACTTTTTCTTCTCTGCATATCTGACCTTGGGTGTCAGAGTTATATCCCAGGCTGCTGGCCATTTCCTGGAGATTCCTATTAGTGCTACCTTTTTTTTCGTTGTTCAGTGTCCTTTATTCTCATGCTGAGATCCTTAGAAATCTTTTTAACAGGCATCGCTGTGTGTAGAAAGAAATACAAACACAAGAATGTATATTCGATGTTTAGTCTGTGTATCCAATGTGCAGTGAATCCACAAAAGGGATGGTGTATTTATACTTGAATGACACATTAGAGTACGCCCACTTTTAACACCTGCACCATGTCGCCATGCATAAAAGGTGACACACATTGCATAGCCTCCCACTCGATGATCTGTATCTTAACTTGCCCTTGTCCAGATACTGCATTGTGCCATCTGCTTCCATTCTACGGACCTCGATTCTACGGACCTAGGAACCCACTCGTTTCTGCTGTGCCTGTCGTGCTGAAAAAGCGAAAGGCGGCAGCCGTTTCCAAGCCGAGGCCAAAGCGAAAGGCTAAGGCTAATAAAGAAAACCTTCTGACGACTCCAAAGGCTAAGTCTTTTAAGAAGCCTTATTATGTCAAGAAGAAATTCGGTGATGTACACTCAAAGCAAAACAAATGGTCACCTTCTCCATCAGCCCTCGTCGCCGCTGCCGCTTCTCTCCCGGAAACCCAGAGGACACCTCCTCCATCACTCCTCGCCGCAGCTGCCACTTCTCTCCCGGAAACCCAGAGGACACCTCCTCCATCACTCCTCGACGACGCTGCCGCTTCTCTCCCGGAAATCCACAGGCCACCTTCTCCATCACTCCTCGACGACTCTGTCACTGCCGCTTCTCTCCAGGGAACCCCCATCTCATCCTCTTCAGCACCCATCCACCCAGATGTCCACAGCACCACATGCACAAGATCCAGCTCATTAGACCGCATGCTGAATGGGTTAAGTGTCGATATCCCTGGGAACTCTATGCTGGTAAAGATAGATCTTCTTTTAGAGACCATGCTAAATATGGATCAACATATGGAGAAGATGGATCAACGGATGGAGAAGATGGATTAACGGATGGAGAAGATGGATAAGCGCATGGAGAAGATAGAGACTGACATAGCGGGGATACATAATTTGCTTGGAGTTCATGCCCCTGTATCTCGGACGCCGGAGCAGGAGGGTGGAATGGATGGGATGAATGGGACCTTCAACCTTCCATCACCAAGCGCACCCCCTCCATCAGAAGAATATGTGTTCATGTATGCCGTTGACGAGGATGACATGACAACCCCGTCAAGACAACGCCAGGAGGCAACACTGACAAGGCGATCAAGACAAGAGGAAAGCATCCTCCCAGACAACCTATCCTCGCCCGCTGCCACAAGCACACCAGCTCCCAGAAGAACACCCGCTCCCAGAATCCAACCCACATTCGCTTGCATTGAGACGGTGCCCGACATCATCCTGCGCGAGCTGACCCAGCCACTCGGAGAAGTATAGGTTTTCAAGGGCTGGTATACCCCAGAGGCATGCCATGTTAATTTTCAAGCACCACGTGCCCTACTCGGTGTACTGCGGGTGGGCCCACAATGTAAACTGCAAAGGGAATCGTGACAAAAAGGCTCTTCCTGAAAATTTAAGAAAGACTATTGTGGAGGAATTGCGGCGCTATTTTACAATTACCGATCCTTTAATGAAAACCGTGAGAGACTCCATTAATGGCATTTTGCGGAATACTCGGCCCTGGAAGGACAATCTGCTGAGGATCGAATTCGCTGCGTGATTGTTCGTCTGTTAAAATGTTGATTCATTTCTGACTTGTTAATTGTTTTAAATTTAAATTGTATTCTAATATGTTTTTGCTTACAGTACACCAGAAATGTTTTTTTACTTACAGTACTCCACCAATAAAAATAATGTTGATTGTTGTAGATTGTATTCATACTGTCAATGTTTTTACTTACTGGACACCATTAATGTTTTTTTTACTTACTGCACCCATCAATAAAAAAAATTGCTGCTTGTTTCAAATATACCTGTATGTTTTTACTTACTGGACACCATTAATGTTTTTTTACTTACTGCACCCACCAATAAAAAAAAATGCTGCTTGTTTTAAATATACCTGTATGTTTTTAGTTACTGGACACCATTAATGTTTTTTTACTTACTGCACCCACCAATAAAAAAAATTGCTGCTTGTTTTAAATATACAATACCTGTATGTTTTTAGTTACTGGACACCATTAATGTTTTTTTACTTACTGCACCCACCAATAAAAAAAAATGCTGCTTGTTTTAAATATACCTGTATGTTTTTACTTACTGGACACCATTAATGTTTTTTTTACTTACTGCACCCAACAGTAAAAATGTAGCGTACTGTACTATACAGTTCCATGAGGCATACTGTACAGTACTGTACTGTACAGTGTGCTGTAGGCATGCGCATTACAGTACATAAAAACAGTATTAAAACGCATTATCGGCATTAGTATTATTATTAGAACACATACTGTAATACATGTACAGAATAAATGCATAATTTTTGAAGTTTATTATACAGTATGTAAAAAAGTATTTATACTTTATGAAAAAAACAGCATACTGTTTCAGGTTTTCTATAAAGCTCAGTTATTCTATCCTAATCAATAAAAATTGCACTGATTCAGATTCAGCAGTGTGCAAGCATCGTTACAAAAAGCGATATTATCCATCGAAATCCCCCCATTTGCCGTTCTCAGCCTGATGACAAAGTTTATTTTCCGAGGAAGAAAAATGAAAGTATTACTGTAATGGTTAGTTCAAATTAATCAGTCCCCTAAAGAAGTTCCCACAGTCAGTCCCCGCAGTCCCCTCGGTTAGTCAGAACAATAATTTTCTCAGGTGGGCGTCTCTTGTTCACATACTGTAGACGCATGCGCCTACAGTAGATGTGATGAGACGCATATGCGTTTCAACAAGGTTCCAATGCGCATGCGCCTAGGTGTCCACCAATTGTTCAGTATCTACTGTAGAAGCTGCTCAGCCAATGATATTGCTGGACTACATTTTGGCGAATTGTGACTAAAAGAACTAAATACTGTCGCGGCCGAGTTTATTCGAGCATTTGCCCGGTCTCGGCCGCGACAGTAACCGGGCGCGCGCCGGGGTGTCCCGAACGCGCGCCGAAGCCTCGGAGGAGCGGCCCTCCGATCGGGGCTTCTCCTTCGCCTCTCCGGGTCTGCCGGGCCCCCCGGAACCCCCCACCGCCGTCCCAAATATCACGGCACACCAGGGCTCCCTCGGGGAGCCCTGGGCATGCGCGCAGAGGGCGCAGGCACCCGATGAAGCGTGACCGCGCATCGGTGACGCGCGGCACGCCGAGGGAGTGGGGCTAGCAAGCCGGGGCATCCCCCGGCTTGCGGAACTAGCTCTGCTCGAATAAATCGTGTCGGTAGTGTAACTATAAGCAAAACGATTGATTACAGGAGAATCGCTTTACTGTGCATTGATATTGATATGGTAAAAAAAGAATTAAATACGCCAGCTGTACCCACCATAGACGTTGCCATTCGGTTGGTGCCGAGCTACTGCCAGTCCCGTAGTCTTGATTATACACGGAGTTGACAGGTGACAGCGGGCCTGCTACACCTGTAGTTGACAGGTGATGAAGCTGGAAATCGTTTTGGTACATGCAAGCTTGCTGGTATCTGTACGTGAAATCCTGCTCAGGCTGCAGGTATCCAGGCGGGGACAGATAGCAAGGGTTGCCAGTCAGCAGGTTTTCACTGACGGTCGGACCGTTATTGGAAGCCGGCGCTGGCGCTGGCTCATTGCTTGCCTGGGACTGACGATTCTTAGTTGGTTTTACCATGACCTTTCGCCTTTTGAAGTCTCCATGATCAAAGATACTAGAAAATTCTGGCACAACACACCAATACCCTCCTCTAACCCCGGGTGCGGGATCAATATGAAAAAAAACACGGATCGATACATAACTTTTTTCTTATTGCACGCTCCCACACACGAGCATCTGGTGAAAATTTGTAAAAGTCATAATTGTCGATAAAATATTGATAAATTTGACCAGCTGTGGCCATCTTATCATCTGTTGCATTAATTGCAGCCCATATTAAATAAGCGTACGTTATGTTGGTGTAGGAGGATATGTGCAGAGGTACACAATGGAGACTGTTGTAAGGTGAAATTACTGCACCGACACACTTTATTCGAGCAAATACCCAGTATGTACCTGGCAGATACCTGGAATGCGCCGCTCCTCACCTCTGACAAGCCCCGTTGCGTTTGCCTTCCCAGCCTGGGTTCATGCCTGGCTGACGGGCGGCTGATCTGTTAAATGATAATGATTAGGATTTAATAGGCTGCAATGCTTCGCGTGTCTACCAGATGGCATCAATTCATGAATTGTAATGCAGTATATATATATATACTGTGCAGTATTGCAGCCAGCAGGAATAAAATGCTTCAATCCCTGCCTCGAAAATAACCCAATGTACTCGGGCAGAAAACAGTCACAAACCTCAATACACCCGGGTATACCCGAATTCGTGGGACTAGCCAAGCTCGAATAAAGTGTGTCGCCAGTGTATAACAAGGCTTTATTGTGCCTGTCGCTTTAAACAGCAAACAAAATCAACATAAGCGAAATAGTGAGCTAACCAAAAACCCCTATTTCTGCTTTGGAGACTATACATGTAGCTCAGCCCTCTCTGACTGGGTTGGTTAGCTAAGCTATTTACCAGCCCCAAATCATGGAGACATTTATCAATACACAGACATAGATAATAGTCTTATACGAAAAAGTCTTATCTGTTAGCTGGGCTGCTGTAGGGGAAGCTTCTCTGCTCTCCTGGAACCGCACCCTTGTGTGCACAGAAAAATTCAGGCTCCAAGTTTAGAATCTTGTCCCCTTTGTCTTGTGGTCAGCTTGTCGCTCAAGACATCTGCCCTTCCTTGGTTCAGCCCCATTGTGGACTAAGGAATCTCTGCTCTGTCTCCAAAGTTCAGCTCAGGTGTGAGCTAAGGAGTCTCTCTTCCTGTCTCAAAAGACAGGCTTTTCTAAGCAATCTAATCAGGCAGGTGGTGTTAGTTAATTGCCTACCAGCAGTTAACCACCACACTGCTGGATTAGAGGCACATTTGTGAACAGGGATAAGTCCCCTGTTTCATACCTCCCCTGTTTGTGGGAAGCTCGGGCTTACCACAGCCAAAGCCCATCCTTCCATGCTCATTCGAGATCTTTCTGTGACTTGAATGAGAGTGGATGGAGGAAGAGAAACCTCTGTCCCGCTGGGATTGGAGCCCTTTCTCCAGTTTATTTTTGTCTCCTCCCGAAGGTGCTTGAGATCAGCACTCCTCAGTCGCTCGAGGAGGACTTTTTCCAAGTAAAGTCTTTTTACCGAGTGCGCGGTCATGAGATTTCCGTTGCGTCGGGCACTCCTCTTTTTGTAGACAAAGTGTATGGGAACAGTTGTAGAGCAGTTAGGACTAGCCCTTAGAGTTTTCTGCTCCTGAAGCGGTCTTTCTGCACCTCCCCCACACAACGGAGTCGCCAGTTCAGCTTCTTTGGGACTGAGTTGCACCTCCACCTCCCTTTCCAGAGAACGTCCTATCTTTTCAGCTTCCTCAGCTAAGGATTCTTCTGGCTTTGATTCTGCACTCCTACCTCCGTTTGTTGCCTGTTGGGCAGCTTTAGGTTTGGCTAGTGCTTTCTTAGGTGGCTCAAACTTCGTAATCTTGTTTTGAAGGTGCGTGGAGTCCCCAACTCTCACTGTACCCTTGTCCTCACGGGCATTAGTTACTGTGGGATACTGGTGCTTGGGCAGAGCCAATACCTTTTTCCGTATTGGAGGAATCTGTAAGTTACTGGTCTGCAGAGTCTCAACCTGTTTGAGTGCGTCTTGCAAGTCTCTTCTCAGGGAATTTATATGCGCACTTTGCGTTCTCTGAGTCTGTATCAGTGCCTCCTTCATATTCTGGAGCTCTGTAATTTTTGTCGTTAAGGTTGCCGCTGCGTTTGTTTTCTTCTTGGTGTACTGACTCAAGTGAATGGAACAGTCTCTTTGTCTCTCCAGCTCTTGCTCCAGTTTCTGGGCCTTCTCCCGCTCCCTCTCATACAGAGTCACTTGGTATCGAAGCTCCGCCTCCAATGATGCTCTGAAGACATGCAGCGTGGCCTTTAGCTCCTCATACTGCTCTGTGGGGATGTACTGGGTATTCAGACGTTCCTGCAGCGCTTGTATCTCTTTAGCAGCCTGCAGCTTTTCTTCCTGCAGCGTTTGCTGCTTCTCCTCAGCATACTGGAGGTGTGTACGCAGACCTTGCAGTAGGTTCTGCAGTCGGTGCTCTGCTTCAAACTTTTCCTTGACGTGTTCTGTCAACTCAGAATTTTCTTTTTTTAATCTTAAATTTTCTCTTTTTTCAGTCTCTGTACTATTCAGGGCCTCCTTGCAGTCCACCTTCCATTTTTGCACATCTGCTTGGAGGCGGGATGTCTCCTGGCGTGAGACTTCCATCTCCAGGTTTAGGTTCTGAAGCTCCTTCTGAGAGACTTTGAGATCTAAGTTAAGATGTAGGATAGTTTTCCTTGAAATGTCCAGCTCCTCAGTGAGACTGTGAAGTTCCTTTCTGGAGACTTCCAGTTCTGTGCGGCAGCTGTTGATCTCATGATGTGAGGCATCCAGTGCTCTGCGGAGTGTATGAACCTCCTTCTGAGATACGTCTACCTCTGTCCGGACACTGTTGACCTCCTGTTGTGAGGCATTCAGCTCTATGCGAAGAGTGTGCATCTCTTGCTGGAAGACTGTCATCTGCTTCAGTGCCTCCTCATACTTCCGCTTCAGCTTAGCCATCATTTTATCAGATTGGCTCTGCTTTTCATCCATGGCGGTGATAGTAGAGTTTGCAGTATATAGCTCAGTCTTGAGATCGTCCAATTCTGTCCTGGCCAAAGAGTACATTGTGAGCACATCTTTCTGTAGCTTCACGTTATTTTCCCGTAGCCGATCACAGTCACGCCTGGCAACCTTCAGGGCATCCCGGGGCTGGTCAAGGGATCGTCACTCACCGGTTCAGGCTCCGCTTCCCTGGGATGGTTGGGTGAGGTTTTTTCACTATTAGCACCGGACAGACACTTCTTTGGGGTACACGACTTCTGCCTTGGGCCCTCTGGATATTCGGTCATCCGCGGGACGACTTCTCCATTTTCTCTAGGCTGCAGGGCATTTCGGACCCCCTTTTCCTCCGCAAGATCTGCAGATGTGTCTGTTCCTTCCACGGTAAGTAAAGAACCGCTTTTCTTTTTCTTTTTTTGCCTTTTTGTTTTGGATGACACCGTCCCCTCAGGGATACTGGGGTCTCCATCTTCATTTGAAATTTTAGCAGCGTCACTGGATCCACCTGGCTTTTCTTGCAACTGTAATAGCTGACGGAAATATTCGGTGATCCACTGCTCCCGCTCTTTCTCCCGCCGATCATATTCGTCATCATAGGGAGCGGTCTTTTCGGTTCGTACCGAGTTCAGGCACCCCCACCATTCTTGGGGTGTTTTGTGGGTGTGACTCGGTTTGGGTTCCCCATAAGAGATGTCTTCCTCCTCATCGGACTGGAAGGGCCACTCTTCCGTGGGGTAGTGTTCATTACAGGAACGCTGTATTTTGTCCTCCATTTTGGGGCTATCAGGTATATTTTTCTTCCTGACCTCAGAGGGTGCTATTGCAGCTGTTGTCACTGTATTTGCTAGAACCCCTAACAGTTCTAGTCCTACAGGTGGGCATATTTTGCTTGTAGAGGTCGTAGCTCTCACAGGCCTCTCTGTAGACTTTTTTTTCCCTTGGGTAAGTTTTACAACATTAGCATTACTGAGCATGCATTCATTCATTTTCAACGTCTGAATAAGGCCTGAAGGGACACGGCTCTGTGTGGTGGGGTTCTTTACACCAGGAACAAATTTTCTTCCCTATTTTTACAGAGTCTGTATTTGACTTCAGCTAGGTGGCCATTTTAAATTCCCTATGTTCTATTTCTTTAAAAACAATGCTTGCTAGCTGCCCATTTTCTGGCTTCAGCAAAGGCATTTGCTTTAAGCCATTTACTTGCTATGTGCAATCCCTCCGCTTCAGCAACAGAATTTGGTTTTCTGCTTGAGTTCAGTAATTTTCAGTCTCATCTTTGGGTATTATGGCATTCACTCTCCCAAGATACATAGGCAGACTTTTTTTTTTTTTTTACTTGCAGAAAAAAAAAACATTCTTTGCGGTGGAATATTTCTTTCACTCCCGGCAGGGTAACTCAACACTCAGCAATTGGCTTTGGAATACCTTTTACACAGTTCAGCAATCCCTTTTTCCCCTGTAGGGCAATTTTACACTCAGCATTTGTTTGCTAAAAATTCCCCTGCTTCAGCACAGTCTTACATCAATTTTCACACTTTTCTGCATATACTCCATTCACAGCTGGTAGTCCTATGCGGTGTGGCAACCTTTATTTGTAAAACCAGTACCGCTCGTGGGTCACCATCTGTATTCACTGCTTCAGCGAAACTTTTGAAAACAACAAACACCTATCCCTTTTAAGGGCTGACTCACTTCTTGAACCCTGACTATGGCTGGAAGGCAAAACCCCTATTTCAATGACCATATTACACTTTGTGATAGGCAAATAAGGTTTACCTGCTTCAGCAGTCTCGCTCTCTCTCCTCTTGGGATTGGGGAAAAGAGTCCATCTGTGGTTTTGTAGGTTTCAGTGCAGTGTAAGTTTCCTGCCTGGGTATGTATCCCTTTAATTCTGATCTCTGCTGCAGGTGAATCTTTGTTTTTGTTGCTCAGGTTTGTTTGCAAGACTGTATGCAGGCAAAAGCACACAACAAAAAAAAAATTCCACAGGCAATCTCCGGCCCTTTAAACTTCAAAGGCCACCTCTCATCCCAAATTTCTGGCACCATATGTAGGAGGACATGTGCAGAGGTACACAATGGATTTCTGCCATGGGGGCGTGGCGGAGGAGTGACGGGGGCGCGGCCATGACGTCACCCGGCAGGTTCGCCCTCATTGGCTGAACCGCCGGGGGGCGTGCCTAGCCTCTCGACGCGAGTTGGAGTAGCTCTCACGCGAGCGCTGCGGCCCCCCCTCGCAGCGGGCCCGGCGCCATTGCGGGGAGGGCTGTCGTTAGCGCAGCGTCCGCCACAGCGGACACTGTAGCAGGCAGCGGGGGCAAGGCCTTACTGAAGCACATGTACTCATGAATATCTGCCACCTGGCGGATACACGAAGCATTGCAACAAATTAAATCCGAACCATTATTATTAAACAGATCAAGCGCGGGTGACGCCGGCATGAATGCGACATGAATACGGCATGAATGTCGCATGAACGCCGCATGAACGCGGTGAAGCGCGGGGCATTCGGAAAAAGTCACCGAAAAATATCCGAGAAGTTTTAAAATAAAAGGGGCCACGGCTGTAGTGTCTCTTTTACAGTATCTCAGTTTTAACAATTAACACAAAACGTATTTCATTTTAATAGGGAATCTGCTAACATTGTTAGACTGCCATATTTGGTCATTTTCCCCTTCAAAAGTGCAAAAAACATATAAATGTAATCGGCTTCAAATTCAATTACCCCTAAGGTAAAATGTTCACTTGTTTGTTTCCTATGTAAATATAAATTACGCTGCAATTTAATCTGGGTCCATTTAACTTGTATGTTGTGGTGCCTTCTCTATAATCCATTGAAAGAAATTATGCTGCTGTAATTAGTCAAACACTACAGTACATGAAACAGAAATACTTGATGAACACGGCAGACCCTATTCATGTACCAGGTACGTTATGAAGAAATGCCAGTTTGCAGGGGCTTTTTGAGCAAATTAGTTGGCCTCCATTTCTATTTCCGTCAGTTGGGCTGGTGTCTGTCATGTGATTTGCTGCTGAAGCCATACAATTACCGCAAATATCAGACGTCCGGTGGCACTCTAATGGTGCCAGACCTCCGGCGCTGAAAATGTGAACAACAAACTAACCTTCTACACTGGCCATAACTCACATTTATAATTAATGTGGACAATACCAGTGCCACTTTTTCTGACTAGTGGGGCATTGACTTCTAACACAGTATGACACAATAAAGTTTCCTTTAAAAACATTTGAAACGGTCAGTGTCCACCGTATAAAAAATTTGATTCATCCCCAAGATAATTCTATTCTTTAAACATTCCCACAATATGGGTTTGACTCACCACTGCGGTGGGAAATGTGGGAGCAGCTACACACTTTTTTTTTTTTTTTTCAACTTAAATTTTCTTATTTTTGAATTGTGTGAGTACATACATGTCATGCATTCATGATAAACATTGGAGGGAAACGTGCCTCCTGCAATTGGAAAACATGCAGCATGTGTAGTATCTGTGTACTTTGGACAAACGGGGAGACAGACAGACTAACCGACAAACTACAAATAGCTCCCAGCCGGGAGGGAGAAATGGGGGGGGAGGGGGGGTGGGAAGGGGTCTCCGACCGAGGTTCCGCTTCTAAACGTGCGACCGCTGGCTCTCTGCAACTAAGAAAACCGATAGTCCGGCGAGCAACCGGTGTACCCCACACTCTCTGTCCATCCATGAACTGTGTGTGCTCTTGGACCGTCGGGGTGTCTTAGAGCCTCTTTAAGGGAGAATGCATTTTACATCTATCAATGCCAAATCGTGGCCCTATCTACCCCCTGTATGTCTGTCTGTGCCAACCATGGTGACCAGACTTTTAGGAAATTTGTGCCAGTGTCATTGACCAGACTCGTCAATTTCTCCACCTGGCAAACTGACCAAATTCGGTTCCTGATCTTTGCGATTATTGGGATTTCATTTTGTTTCCATCGTGCTGCAATCTCCCTCCTCACCGCCGTTGCGAAATGTACCGCCAGTTTGTTTGCTCCCCTGGAGAGACCTTTTTGCGGCCTGTTCAAAAGGAACCGCCATGGGTCGACGGGGGTGGATGTGCCGAGGATCCTATTCAGCCAATCATTAACTGAATCCCAGACCGGCGTAAGTTTGGGGCAAGACCACAGCATGTGGAGCAAGTCTGCTTGTTGTCCGCATTGTCTTGGGCACAATGGGGAGTAGCTGGGCAGAAATTTAGCTAATTTAGTGGGGGTGTGGTACCATCTCATCATAACTTTATATGCATTCTCCCTCAAAGTCGTGCACATTGAGCTTTTTGAAGTCGCCGTCACAATTTTTGTCCATTCCTCTACATCAATTTCCTCCCCTAAGTCCTTTTCCCATTTAATCATATACCCCGTTTTGTCCGTCACTGTCTTACTAGAACCGATTACTTCCCCGTACATCTGCGATGTGAGTCCCTCGGTGGATGTCCCCGAACGACAGAGCTTTTCAAAATTCGTCATTGGTATGTGGGGCTGCACTGATTGATAAAACGCTCTGAGCTGGAGGTATCTAAAGAACTCGGCGTTGGGAATGTTTTGGTATTCTTTAAGTAAATCGAATGATTGAACGCCTCGTTTTCCCCCCAGATCTATTAGCCTGTTAATTTTGCTTTTTTTCCAGATAGAGAAGTCTGCGCTGGTCTGGCCCGGAGCAAAGAGTGGGTTATCCCAAAGTGGGGTCATACCTGATGCTTTATGGGTCAGACTGCATCTCATACGTGTGGCCTCCCAAATCGAGATCGAGTTGTTCATGGAGGATAGCGGCAGTTTGGCACTAGTCCGTGCCTTTTTGGGGAGCCAGATTACATGTTCCAGAGCCACAGGGGAGCAGAGCTCCTTTTCTAGGGCGACCCATCTTTTTGAGTCTGGATTCGTGTGCCATTGCACGATTTGGCATAATTGCGCCGCTTTGTAGTAGGACAACAAACAAGGTACCGCCAGCCCTCCTGCTTCCGTTCGTTTACGCATAATTTGTTTTCCCACCCTCGCTTTCTTGCCTCCCCAGATAAATTTATCTATAGCTGATTGAAGTGAGAGGACATCCTTCAATCCTATCGGCACTGGGAGGGTCTGGAATAGGTATAGGATGCGTGGAAGCAGGTTCATCTTAACGCAGTGGATCTTTCCGATCCACGAGATATTGTGGGTGGACCATCTTTTGAGGTCCCCTCTCAAAGTCTGTGTCAATTTGGGATAGTTTGCCTGGTATAGCGTGTCATACGACTTGGTGACGTTGATCCCCAGGTATCTAATGTTTTTCGGTTGCCAATTAAAGTTAAAATTTAAGGCGATCAGCTTCTCCATGTGCGTGGGGAGATTAATATTCATGGCATCAGATTTGGACTGGTTTATTTTGAATCCAGAGATCCTGTTGAATCTCCCCAGCAGGTCAAAAAGATTTGGCAGAGAGGTAAGGGGTCTAGATATAGTCAGGAACACGTCATCCGCATAGAGTGCCACCTTATGCGACTGGTTTCCAATGTCTATACCCGTAATGTCTTTGCTCTCGCGTATGTGGGCGGCTAGTGGCTCCATACACAACGCAAAGAGGAGGGGGGAGAGCGGGCAGCCCTGTCGTGTTCCGCTCTTAATTTGGAAGGGGTCCGAGACGAACCCCTGGTGGGTAACCCTTGCCAACGGATTCTCGTAAAGGGCGAAAATTGCTTTTGTTAGTTTCTCTCCCATCCCAAACGCTCCAAGCGTGGCCTCAAGGTATGGCCAGTCTATCCTATCAAATGCTTTTTCTGCATCCAGACTGAGCGCCATAACTGGTATTGATCTGGCATTGGCTATTTCTAACAGATCAATGATTCGTCGAGTATTGTCTGAAGACTGTCGACCCGGGACAAACCCGACTTGATCTGGGTGCACCAGTCTGGGTAGGATGAGACCCAATCTATTGGCCAGGAGTTTGGCATAAATTTTAATGTCCGAATTGATCAGGGATATTGGTCTGTAGCTTTTGCAGTCCAACGGGTCTTTTCCCTGTTTGTGTATTACCGAGATGGACGCCTGGAGCATTTGTTGGGGGAAAGGGGTGCCTCCCAGTACTTGATTAAACATGTTGCGAAGGAACGGGGTTAAGAATTTTCCGAATTTCTTATAGTAAAGATTCGAGAAGCCGTCGGGACCCGGGGCTTTAGAGGGTTTTAGGTGTTTGATAACCTCCAATATTTCCTCCGTTGTAAAGTCACTACCCATTGCCTCTCTGTCTAACCTACTCAGGCCCGGTAGATTCGAGCCCTTCAAGAAATCTTTCAGGGCTTTGTCCGTGCCAGCCGAATGGGCTACTTTATCCCCATCGTATAATTTCGCGTAGTATGTTTTGAACTCCGCTACAATGTTTTGCGGGTTAGCCGTGATGTTGCCTGACTCCAGCCGTAGGGCCTGGATATTATAATTACTGGTTTTAGCGCTGATCATATTAGCCAGCAGGGTATCTGGTTTGTTTGCTTTTTCAAAGAATCTTCTCTTAGTCCAACTCAACGACTTCTCCGCCTGGGAGGCCAGAAGTAGATTTAGTTTAGTCTGAGCGTCGCCAATCTGTTGGCGGGTGGCAGGGTCTGGGTTGATTTTATATTTATCCCAAAGTGTCTTTAGTTCCGCGTGTTCCCTCTTAATTTTAGCGTTGCTCTCTTTTTTCTTACGGGCCGCAATACTAATCAGGTTCCCTCTTATTGTTGCTTTGTGTGCCTCCCAGAGGGTTATGTGAGAGCTAACGCTTCCTTTGTTTTCTCTAAAGAATGTTTGGATTTCGTCTCCAATCCTGATCTGTAGATCCGGGATTTTTAGAAGGGATTCATTTAATTTCCAGTTTGCTCCTGGCCTGTCCAGTCCTATCTGTGTGCACCGTAGCTCTATTGGTGCGTGATCGGACCACGAAATATCGTGGATTCCCGCATCTTTGGGACCAGTCTACTAGAGACAAAGAAGTAATCGATTCTACTAAATGAGTCGTGTGGGTGTGAGTAGAAAGTATAGTTTCTAGTGAGGGGATGGAGTTCCCTCCAAATGTCGACCAACTGTAGATCGCGCAGTCCCTGTTCGAGGGCCCTGGATCCAGGATCCGTTCGGCCTCTATAGGGCCCTGAGCGATCTAGGGCTGCGTTTGATAACGTGTTAAAGTCTCCCCCTATAATTAATGCGCCTTTAGCGTGTTTGCGGATAGTTTCAAAGGATGAAGCGAAGAAGGCCGGGTCCTTTCCATTGGGGGCATATATTATGGCGATCGTGAGCGGTTGCTGGTTAATGGACCCTGTGAGTAACAGGAACCTACCCTCCTTGTCCTTCTTCACCTCATCTACCACCAGTCCCACCCTATTATGTATCAGTATCGCTACTCCGCGTTTTTTTACCCTTGCGGACGCTAGGTAGACTTGTCTAAATTGCTTATCAAAATATTTGGGGAAACTGGTGGTACTGAAGTGTGTTTCCTGTAGCAGCACAATGTCCGCACCCTTACGTTTATAGTCAGTGAGCGCTATTTTCCGCTTACGCGGGCAATTCAGCCCCTTGGCGTTGTGTGAGATAAATGTTAGTGACATGAGGTGCGTGTGTTCTCACCTCTTGTCCTGAGTGTCTTCAGATGGGGTGTCCGGTACCCCGCGGGAGCACTCGGCCTCTCTGCAGTGCACAGCGGTGCGCTCAATGGCAGCGGGTTGCCTCTCCGGCCGGAGGGGGGGAAGGGTAGGGGGAAGACATATGGGACATAGGACACATAAAGGGAAAAAAACAACATTGATATGAACAACCATGTGGGTGAGGCAATAATGGTCCCAGACCACCACCCCCACCTTGCCTTCGGGTAGGTGGAACTCCTCCCGCGCCCCTGGCTCTCTCCTCCCCTCCACAGGGCTCCTCCGCTCCACCCTCTCCCAAGGACTTTCTCGGCTACCTGGGCATCCGCCCTGGCCCGAGTCTGTAGACGCACAGCGACGGCCAGACTGAAGCCCCCGCCGGCAAACAAATGTTACCATTATGTGCGTGGTATCTCTTGCCATAAGCTATCCTCTAGCACTTTTAAAGAACTGACTCTATCTTCAAAACCCCCCCCCCAACTTATTCGCGTTCCTAACTGCGGAACCTAGCTTACCTCCAGCTCCCCTCCCTCCCTATAGCTAACTCGGAATCCCTCCCCTAGCTTTTGTTCGGTCTTCCTTGACCTCTTATTTTGCAGCCCACTGTCCCCTTTTGGGGCCTTGTAATTGTGTTCATCCTGTAGTCAGCATGCGATCTTTCTATGCCTAACTCCCAACCCCCCACTTTCCTTTTCTCCCCCCCCTTCCTCTCCTCCTTTCCCCCCTCTCTACTCTTCCTTTCCCCCCCCTCTTCTCTTCCTTTCCCTCCCCTCTTCTTCTCCCTTCCCCCCCCTCTGCTCCTCCGTTCCCCCGCTTCTCCTTCTTCTCCCTCCTCTCAACCTCCTTCCCCTCTCTCTCCCCCTTCCCCCTCTTTCCCCCTTCTTCCCCCCTCCCTCTCCCCCTTCTTCCTTCCCCTCTCCCCCATCTTTCCTCCCTTCTCCCTCTCCTGCCCTCCCTTCTCCCCCTTCTACCTTCCCTTCTCCCCCTTCTACTCTCCCTTCTTCCATTCCCCGTCTGATGTGGTCCCGTGCCACTCATCGTCTCTGGCATCCTCCTCCTCGGGCCTCTCCCGCGCTCCTCCCGGCCTCCGTAGGCTTGCGCTGTGGCTCCGCCCCCTTTGATCAGTGTCGCCGCCATCTTGGAGGGTCCCGTTTGTCTCCCCGCAGGTCTTCTTGCGGGGTTTTGCCGTTACTTCCCAGTGACGTCATCAGGTACCGCCCTCAGCTAGATGGTCAGTCGGAGAGGAAACAAGATGGCCGCCAGACGTGGAACACTGCTGCTGGGCTGCGGAGGCGGCTTGGAGGTAAGTGCAAGTTGGAGCAACCAATTCCCCAGGCGGCTCTCAACGTTAGAGCCTTAACACTGCAAACTTTGTTAACTTTGGCGATGTCTAGTGAGCCGGATTACCCTTTTGTCATGGGTAAATATAGTCTTTTAACGATTTAGGTTTATTTTTGTTGTCAGTTGTCATCTTTGTCACCAGCCCTCCTCACTTAGGGCTCCGAGGCTGTCGGCTCTTGTTAGCTTTCCCCGCTTCCCGCCATGTTGGGTCTGGGGTTGCATGTTCAATAGCCGCCTCTGCAGGGGCTTTATCCTGCAGCCCGAGTTTGGCCAGAAAACTCCCCCCTTCCTCTAGCTGCCGCAGGGTGTGTGGGACGCCATTGCGGATCACCATTAGGCCAAACGGGTATAACCAGCGGTAGCGGACCCCCTCATCACGTAGTACCTTCGTGATGGGTGTAATTTTTTTCCGTTTGAGGAGGGTAGCGGGGGAAATGTCCTGAAAGACCTGCATCTTGTGGCCTTCAAATAGTGCCTCATTCCGGGTCAGCTGACAAAAGGACTCTTTGGTCCTGAAGAAATGGAAACGTGCTATGATGTCGCGGGGGGCGGGTCTCCTGGCTGTGGCCTCGAGCGCAGGGCTCTATGGCACCTGTCCAGATGGGTGTCACGCTCCGACTTTTCAGGCATAAGCTGCTGGAGCCATCTGGCCACGAAATCCTCTGGATCCGTCTCTTCCTCCCTGACCCCCCGGATCCGCACATTGTTTCGGCGGTCTCGATTCTCCTGTCGGTCGGCGAGGTCCCGCACCTCCTCTTTCAGTTGGGCAAATTTTTTCTCCGCTTTCTGTTGGGCCTTAATGGAGGAGTCGAGTTTCCTTTCAAGGGAGTCTGTTCTGATCCCTATGCTGCCTAAGTCCGCCCGCAGAGCGGTCAATTCAGACTGAAAGCAGCGTTTTATGTCCATGCAAAACTCCCTCATGTCCCGTCGGCGCATTATCTGGTCATCCATTGCGTGATCAGCCCCGTCCTCTCCTTCAGACTCGGAGCCGCTGTGTATAGGCCCCTCGTGGGTTTTGGCGCGGCCCGCGTCTCCCTTGGCAAAGTAGTCGGTTAAGACCGACGAGGTCCGCTTCGAGCGCGTTGCCCTTGACATCCCTGCAGCTTCGGATGACTATGGGAGCTTTTCTGTGGGTTTCGGTGAGATTTATGTGCTATTTTTATTGATTTTCGTGCCGGCTGTGAACGGAGCTAATTACTCACACGTCCATGCAGCCAGCCGTCGCGCATGCGCCTCCAGCTACACACTTTTTAATGATATTTGTACCACTTGCAAGCCACACTGAAAGTTCCATTTAAGTCAAAGGAAGTTTCGCTGAAGCGGCTATTAGGGTGAATTTTGGACTAAATTTCCTTTCAAAGTCTATGGGAATTTTCTGCCCTAAACAGCCCAGATGGCTGCTTCTGACTATATAGAATTACCCCTTTGGGCCCAGATAGCCTAACGAAGCCTAGTGTATTTAGCCTAAATTACTGTTAATAGTATCGCTTATACACTTAAGGGAATAATTGAATGTTAACCCAGTTCTACTCCTTTAAATAGCATATGGTTAAATGTTTCCATAGGTTAGTGTTAATGATATGCAGAAGAGGTATTTCCCCAAAGATCGCATATCCACCAAAGGCCGGTAAAGTTTTCGCAGTGCATTAACGTTGTTATTTAGGTTTCCTCTATACAGACCCCGTTAGATGGTCCACAGCAGACGTAATGGTCCATTAGATTAACACATTTTATTTTAATATTACAGTATTGTAGCAGGGGGTCTCCGGAGCTGAACCACATTGATTTCAGGTCCAGGGACCCCCTGTGTCCCGAGTTACAGGCCATGTTATGGGGTGTCGTTATCCCTCTGCTTGGTTTAAATCCCCCAATCATGTGGATCGTGACGCAGGAAAATTTAATCATGGCCACCGGCACCCCATAACGGAGCCTGTAACTCTGGAAGCAGGGGGTCCCCGGAACTGAAATCAATGCGGTTCAGCTCTAGAGACCCCCTGCTACAATACTGTAATAAAATAATACCCTGCGATCGCCTGATAGAGGCACACAGGTAGAGTGACTGATGCAGTCTATCTCTGACTGCGCGTCTCTTACAGACAGGTAGAACCCGGTAGGATTCACACAGCGCGAGTCCCATTCAAACATAGGGACCCCCGCTGTGTTAATTCGATGGTCCATTAATTCTGCTGTTTACCATTTTGCTGGCTTTTTGATGGGAATCTCACAGTTTTTCTTGAGATTTGGTTGAGTATTAGTGGCTGCAGCTGTAAGAGTGTTGCTCCCATCCAGAACATGAAATACTATAACATAACACACATGTAGAAAGAAAAAACATTAACATAAACATCACTTGCATTGACTTTCCTTTTTTCCAGGAGCAGCTCTTGCCTCCCATCCTATTGTGACACTTCGCTCCGCCATATGATACATCTCCTTCAATTTTTGCCTGACTAATACGCTTTTGGCTTTTCTAACAACTTGTTAGGCCTTATTAACCTGTTATACCCCTTACCGCTTCCTTATATAAACATATTTAACTGCTGCTCATATTAGCATAACTTTTTTGTTGTTTTTTTTTTAAACTACTTAGTTACTTAACGCACCTAGCTTGGCCTTGAACTTCGGCCTTCCCCAATAACTGTTAACAAGGCAATTATTATAGTCCCCTCTACAACAAAAAAATGTTTCCCTCCTTCAACCTTTTATCTCAGGATACCACAAGAAGTACTTTTAGTCCTTTGCACCATTCCAAGTCCTCAAGATACTTTTAAAGTCCCGGCACTCTCTTCCTCTGTGTTGTTTTGTTCTCTTGCTGGCCTCGCTCCTTTTTGGGGCTCTAGTCTTTTCTTCTGTTGCTCCTTGATTCGCCCCTTGAGCCTTTATCTTGTGCCTTTTCTTCAAGTCTGTAAGAACTTTTTCGCTTCCTCTGCCGTGTTGAACACTCTTATTCCTACCTCTGTGAAGACTCTCAGCATTGCAGGGTAGCTTAGTGTAAATTTGTTGTTACCCTTATAGAGAGCGCTGCACACCTTGCTGAATTCCCTCCTTTTATCTGACACCGCTACTGAATAGTCTTGGAATAACAGGATCCTATGTCACTCAAATATTAGGCTGCCAGTACTTTTAAATGCCTGTAGCAGGTTCGCTTTTTCTGCAAAATCTAGTACTGTTGCCATTACTGCCCTGCGTCTGTTTTCTTGCCCTGGTCTGATCTGACCTAGTCTGTGGGCCCTCTCCATCTTGACCAGAGCTCCACCATGCGTAATTCCCAGTGTCTCTGTTATCCATTTGGAGCAAAAGTCCATTCATTGTATTGGTTTCACAGACTCAGGGATCCCAATAATGCGCACATTATTTCTCTGTGATCTATTTTTCAGATCATCCATTTTTTCCTCTAGGGACTAATTCTTTCATTTTAAAGTCTGCATTTCTAGTTGGAGTGCTGCAGAGTTTTCCTCCAGTACACTCACTCTATTTTCAGCCTCCCCTATTCTGGTGCTCTGGGAGGCGAATTCCCCTTTAAGATCCTCTATGGCTCTCTGCAGCTTTTCAAAGCTTTTAGTCAGAATTGTCATGATTTCCCTCCCCACAGCTCTGGCCACCTAACTCTGCTCTCTCTGCTCCCTGTGTCCCTCACTCTCCTGTGGGTCACAGACATCCTGCTGATTCTCTGAATGCTGCTCCATGAGGTCAGCAGCCATCTTATATTTTTCTTGTGGGTTCCATGATAGCTACATAAGCACCATAAGACAGGGACCAGGGATAATACATGTGGAAAATAAAGTGACCCCCTGCTTTTTTCTATTTTCATGTTCCCTTGGCCCTAGAACTGTGAGATTTCTTGTGTGTCAGTTTTAGGGGGGATATTTGGATAGAAATACAATTATTTTGTTTGCAGGAGTTCGGGGGCCAAAGTTACCGGTAGTCCTTTAATTCTCCCCGGGCGAGCAGGCATGATTTGCCTGTACGCGGGGTAAATTACACCGGGGCAACCCAGTGTCCCCCAGAGTCCTGGATTTCGAGCCCAAATATCCCCAAACCATTTCCCTTATAAGTTTAAGGTTCCCCAAAGTGCATAGTTTAATGAAGTATGCTTTATAAGGTTTTATACATTTGCTATAAGACTCTATACAGTCAGCTAGGGCATCAGCATAGATGTCGGCATGTCTATATAGAGTCCGTAGCTCAAAGAGGAGAGGACGTCCAGAGGTGAGAAGACCGTTTGGTGGGCGAGTGTAACGAGTGCTCATCACAAACAAGGCAGGACCGCGAGGTTGAGGTGGGGATCTTGTTAGCCACCGACCTACAACCGAGCAGCCACATCCGGAGTGCAGAGTGGTAGTCGTGTAGCTGGGGCAGGGTAGGAGAAGTCAGATTGGTCGAGGTATTTGCTGTGGCCTAGGAGTGGAGAGATCGGATTGTCGTCGTGGGTTGCCGGGGTCCAGGGGTATAGAATGTAGAATAGTTGTGTCCATAGCCGTGGTCCAGGGGTCAGAGAAGGCAGGAGTCTGGGTGTAAGCTGAGGTCAAAATACAGGGAGCAAGACAAGGCAAAGACAGGACAGCAAGAAGCTAGAGGTAAGCACAAGTCACAAGAACAGAGTTTATGCTCAACCAGTTTGTAGGAGGGCTGGCTGAGTATTTAAAAGGCAGGCAGCCAATGGAAAGGCAGCACACAAGTGCAAGGTAACGAATGTAGGACAGCCCACAGCTGCAGGGTAATGAGCAATCAGACATAGGCTATCCACTGATTGGCAGGGGTGGAGTGTATAGCAGCTGAGGAATAATTGAGAGAATTAAGCCCTTGTTTGCTTGTGTCCGCGTGGCGTCTGCATTTAGCCAGCATGCGCCGTAGGTTGCCCGTGTTGTCACGGAGACAGAACCTGGAGACGGTTCCTGTGGTGTTTTCCTTCCTGGGAGCGCGGCGCCTATGCGCAGGTTGCGGCTTGACGCGCGTCATTCGTGACATCGCGAGATGCGTCACGGGGGTGGGGCCTAAGCACGATCCTGACAGTGAGGAAGGGGAGAATTGCCAGTTCCCCTGTGGGGACACCTTTTGTATCTGCCAGACTTGGTGGTGCCTGTCCAGCGGTTGGCAATGAGTTAGCTGGGGGAGATAAGGCTCGAAGGCACTTCTCCCATTGGCTAAATCATATTTCCTGCTCACATGGCATTTCGAGCCGGCTAGGCACGCCGCCTCTGATTTCAGCCAAAGGACGAGGCCCTATTCCTATTGGCTAGTGGGATAGGGTTCCCTCGCTTTGATTGGTCGCTCCTCCTATCTCTATGCTAAGGATAGCTTAGCGGATTGTATGTAAGGAGATGGCCGAGAACCAGACCATCCAGACCATCCTGTGACTTGTCGATGAAGCTAAGGTGGACTTTTCAAAGTTGCTCTGTTCGAAATAGCAGAGCAAATGGTTTCATTTTGAAGCTAGAAAAGCTTGCCTCGCAGAGACTAAGTTTCTTCTTTTGCAGCCAAGTTCTACAAATCGAACTAGGGGTCGTGACCAGGATTTTTTGTCAAAATCAGTTCCAGGAGTATCGGGACTAGGTCCAGGTCAGGAGTTTCTGATGAATCTCGGTTCAGGACGTCCGGAACAAGGTTCCGATCAGGGAAGCCTTTGCAAGTGGGAGCCCTGCACCTAGGAAAGGGCTAGATCTCATACCCAAGACCCCAGTTAGTGTGTATATTTCTGTATTTTGTGTATTGTTGTATTTCTGAGGTTTTATCCAAATAAACCCCATTTTATTTCACTGCCTTTTTTGCCTATTGAATAATCCCGTTGTGGCAGGACGGCCTGTAGCCGAGGTCAGGGAACAGTCCACACGTGTAGTTTCAGGATAAATGAAAACGTTCAGTGGCTTTATTTCTCCACAGCAACATAACATGCGGGTACACTGTCCCTTTAAGCAAATAAATCCTGCTCCACATTGGGAGAAAACTGACTAACACAGCAGTCCTAGCTAGCAGGCTGGCTGGCTAAACCATACCCAAACCGTAAGAGTCTTTTTAAGCAGTCATGCAAACAAATTAAAGAAATCTTACTTTGGCTGCAGTAAGTAGTATGCTGTATCCTTCTGGCTAGCAGCACATCTATCCATGTGCTCTCCTCTGACACAGGCAGCTACTGCTGGTAACAAGATCCTTATCTACCTTGTTGGCTCTCAGGTATCAGCTTACATCATGATTAGCTAGCTTCCACCTGAGTTAACCCTTATGAGTGCTGGATGAAGCACTCAGACATATGTTTCCCAGGCATAACTGATAGGGGTTGACTTCACCCTGTCACACCCGTCAATATAAATGTTTTAAAAGACCTGGTCTACCATCACACTGCCTTCTCAGGATGTTGCTGCTGTTTTGGAGGCATCTAGGATATTTTTGAGAGATATTTTTCCATCCAGCTCACTTCGGACCCTTTCCTCTCTCCTTGCCTGACACTTTTTGTTCAGGTTAGTGCTGTTTTGGGTGATTACTAGCTGGGTTTCTGCAGAGCTCAGCACTCTGCTTTCACTTTGCCTAGCACCAAAACAGAGCCCTGCTTGATTTTTTGGGGGGTGGGGGGGTAATCTGACTTTAATATTCTAAGGAGCCTCTCCTCAAGCTTTCCCTTCTCCTCTGGTGCCTTTTTTTTGTGTGTGCACAGATTATTGCCTTTTTGGCTGCAATCTGGCGGAGCCTTCACAGAGCTCAGTCTTCTGGTTCTGCTCAGTCTGGTGGATACCTGAAGTCTCCCCAAGTATCTTTTTAAGTTGTTTTTTGTAATTTGTACATGATTGTGTGGTGTACACATTTTTTTTTTTTTAAGAGATAACAGTACATTTGGTTGAAAAAGGTCATACTGCACGCCCATCAAATTCATCCTCTTAAATTTGGGATATATTCATCCTATGTTTGTATTGATCCACAGAAAGGCCAGCAAAACCCCCAGTTAAAGTTTGCCAATTATTTTTTTATAAAGGTAAACATTTCTTTGTGATTCTAGTAATGCTAAGGTCAACCAGATTTCTCCCTGGATCAATGCTCTTCCTATCTTTTTATCTTATTCCGCATATCCCTATATTCTGTATATTTACTTTCTAAAAAGTCTAAACTTTTCTTTAAGATATAAACAGTATATGCCATCAGTCTCTATGGGTATTAAAATATACATTGTCACTGCCATTACTGTAAAACAAAAACCTTTTATTTGCTGTTGATGGCGTCTCTATTTTTCTCTAATCTCAATAGATGACCCCTTGTAATTTGGTATGAAAAGTTTCCTTGAAAGATTAATCCGTAAAAGTATATTGCCTGTTGGAGGAAACATAGTTATTAGACATTAAATATAAAGCCATTGAAGATGAGCATTATAGCAGGTTGTCTACTGAGAATTCTAATTTATACTCCAGCTTTTGTGTTTTTCTTTAGAAAAAACATGCCTAATTTTGGTGATATGAAAATAATTTAACTGCATTGCAGAATATTCATTGTGACCCTTATTAGAATGTAATAATGTATTTGGGCTTCTCACTTCTAGATCCATCTATTCCTTTACTTCTTGTTGCTGTGCTCTTTGGGCTACAATACCTATCCATTACACTGCGATAGAGCAGATTAGGGCACTATCGCATGGAAACTCCCATTGAAGTCAAATGGATTTTCTGTGCGATAGGAAACCAATCGGCATTATTGTAGTGTAATAGATAACCCCTATGTCTAGAAAACATAAATGTATGATTGACTTGTCATATTTTGATTATTTTTTCTGCTTTTCATATATATATATTTTTTTATATATATCGTATATACAGGTGAACTCCATTTCTTGGAACAGTACTGGAGAATACATCTTATCTGGATCTGATGATACCACTTTGGTCATTAGTAACCCCTACAATAAAAAAGTAAGTTAATGTTATTATGTACTGTATTCTATACAATATGGGCACTATGTATCAGATGTTGCAAATTGGAGCATTGCTCTGAAAACTGAAAATAGCGCACAGTTAAAATGGCACCATGTACCGAGGTACTTTGCTCGACTTGCACAAGTGAGTGTGTTGGGGAGTGGTGGTTGTATGAGGCGATAAGGGGAAACGAGTCAGCAGAATATGCATTGGTTATCAAATAACTCTGCTACTGTAGGTCTGAGGTGACATTAACTTCTGCTCTTAAGAGATCTGTCCTCAGTGTAAGGTTAAAGAATGTATTTACTGCAGTGTTTTGAAGACAGTCACTGTCTTGATATATTTTTCCCTAGATTGTTTTAAAAATTTTGTATTCCCGGTCATATTCTGAAAGATCTAATAAGTGAGGAAATGCCAAAATATATCTTTTGGATTTGAATGCAGATTTACAGATTTTGTGGTCCTTCTATTGTGCCAAGTAGTATTGTAAATACTATGAAAGTACCAGCATATTTACTAACGCAACTAAAAATGTATTCTGATTTACTTACTGTACATATTATTAAATAACACTTATTTTGATGTGGTTTGTTAAAAAAAAAAAACAAGGGGGGTTGCGAAGAAGTGCAATTTCTTATAGTTTTGGATGCTTTCTTTTTAAGTTCCTCTTACAATCTGGTATTTTACCATGGTCCATATGTCTACTATAAAAGATGACTATTGAACTTGATAAAATGCTGAATGTTGCTGTTGGTGGTACTGTAGCTGACTTGGTGAAAAGTAAAAATATCACTTGTTGATTTACTATTGGTTTAATCAGAGTACTGCTATACTACTACGCATGAACTTATGGCGTGTTTTTCAAAAGGACATACATTTGCAGATTGAGAAAATTAGTTGTAGGGTTAGAAATGGTCCCTAAATTTAATTTAAAAATGTTTGAATAAAATTAATTTGGATTGATGATAATCCTTTTGGATTCAGAGTGATCATTGATGATTTGATCCTGTTTTGATTTGGTAGAGAGAATAAAATCCGAACATTTCACACAGTTTTTAATTAATTATACTTTTGGGGGACTTATTATTTACTTTGCATTTAAAAGATTTCAATTCTTGATCTTTCTATCAATAACAGTACACATGATCTGTGTTTTGCTCAAAGTATAGAAAAGATATATGACCATCAATTTTCTCTTGTGTTATGGATTGTTCTGGATCAGGTCAAATGAAAATCATTCTTCCTAAAGATAAATTGAATAACATTTGCTCTTCTTGATTGACCTAGACAAAAACCACACCAAAACCTGAGTTTCACAAAGAATATATAGTGTGTGATGGATCAGTGGTCTCAAACAGGTACCAAAAACATAGATTGTAAACACATCTGGACAGGCACTGTGTCTGTAAACATTCCTATGTTCTGCGTACAACACACTATACTGTAATTGTGAAGCATTTTAGGTCCCATTGGGAGAAAAGTGTAAAAGTGTCATATGAAATGTTTATTATTATTATTATATAACAAAACCAGGCAATTTAGAATACCATAAATGTGTTCGCTCTGCTAGATAATAGGCTAACCACATTTACAATGTCATACAAGAAAAAACAATGACATGTCCCTTGGCAGTTTCATACAGTATTTCCTGCTGACCCGGCTTTTCAGGCTTACAGTAGCTCTGATTGGCTGCTGAGAAAGTTCCCATGCGATGATTGGCTGCTGAGTTTCATGAATGAAACTCAGAATACTATAAAGATTCTGTGAGCCAATAAGATTGTAGATCCCCAGTATTAAGAGCGTGGGCGGGCTTTTCAAAGTTGCTCTTGCACGAATAGCAGAGCAACCGGCTTCGATTTCAAGCTTGAAAAGTCTGCCTGCCAGATTCTAAGTCCTGATTTTTAGCAGGCAAGTTCCCAAAACCGAACGTGGCGGTCGCGGCTGCGATTGCAAGCCGATTTTAGTTCCAGGAGTTTGGTACAAACTTGTGGTCAAGAAAGTCCAAGTTCTCAGAAGAGAAGGAAGCGGTGGCGTGTGACACTTCATGCCGATTTGGGAACCAGGAGATTCCGGGCTAAGTCCCGGTCAGGGTAAAACTCTTATTTAGAGTTCCCTGCACCTAGGAAAGTCTAGTTTTCGACCCCCAGTAAGTGTGTCTTTTCGTCTGTATTTTGTGTTCCATTGTGTGTAAGCGAATTTGTGCGAATAAAGTACAATTTATTTAATTACCTTGTTTTGCTCAGTGAATGATCCCGGTTGAAAAGGCATAAACTGCCTGGTCTCCCGTGACAGTCAGCCATTTTCAGATGCACCCGATCTAACCATAGGGATGCTGAATAGTGGTATTCCCCGCACTGTACAAAGTATGCCTGCAATAAGTTGTACCGCGATCTTGAAAAATCAACACCGACTTTGAGCTATGATTTCCCGCAAGAAATCCTAACTCAAAGCCTGGTGATCCCACCACTGCAACCAGAAAAAAAAGCCTGTCACGGCGACAAGGAACTTTTGTTCACCTTTACCATCCGGGATCATTTACCACTAGACTGCACAAAGAAGTTGAATAAATAGGTTTATTCAGGAAAACCCGCAGTCATACAAAAATGCACATAAACAGGGAAATACATACTAACAGGGGTTCTGGGTGGAGCCACTATCCTCAACTTGGTGCAGGGCACCTGCTTCAGTAGACTTACCCTGTCCGCTCCACGTCCAGGAAACACAGTGTAAAACTAAACTGTCCCCTTTACACTTGCCGTTATCTCTTACACACAGCAAACTAGACTTTTAAGCATTTTAACTTTACTTTTATAATTCTCACAGCTTTATCTCTGGCTAGAGTAACCCCAAACCTTTACATTAGTTTTAGGGGGTCTGGGCAAACACTGGGCACCCCCTCATTACACAGGGGACCCTGGTACAGTTCTAGGGATATCTTACCCCCTGGTGCCACATTTTACCCCCTGGTCTGTGCCAGAATTGAATGTATTATATGACAATAAATGATTTATGTGTGTTTTACCTTTCCAGGAGTGCTTACCAATGGAGATTCTCAGGCTATGAGTTTCAAGGGGGGTTTTGCGGTAAAAGTTTTGTTAGATTGTGTCTAGGTAGCAGGGGTCCAGAGTTGCTGGTCACCCCAAAAATGTATCTGGGAATCTGGACGTATTCCCGTGGACATATAGGCATATCACCCCGGTCAAAATCTTCCCTTGAAAACAGTTACGCGACTCACCGCCAAGTTTCCCTGCTTCAGCACCGACCAGAAAGGTAAATCAGGGCATAGGGATTTGTATATCCGTGGTACGGTCAAGGTTCCCTAAATTAGTGAGGGTCCCCCCAGTACATGCCCAGGTACCCCAGAATCAGTATAGAGGTTCTGGGGGGTTTCTCCAACTATATATTAACTGTATATAGTTTTATGAAACCTAAGTCCAAGTTTCAGTAAAGGAAAGAAATACAGTCCTGGGAGTGTGCCTAAGTGTTTTTTGGTTCTAAAGAAAATTAAGTTTCCTTAAGGGAAGGAGCTACAGCTCTGGGATTGCAGCTAAGCATCTTTTTATTTCACTTCAGGACTTAGAAGAAAAATGGGAAATATTTTTTGTTTCATAAAATGTTTAATAGCCAATGTGGCTATAAGGTTTTTACAGTCTAACTCAGGGTTACAGTGTATGAGGGATATAGCTAGTGGGAATAAAAGTATATACTGTATTCCCATTCTACCTTTCATAGCCCAAAAGACTTAGACAAAGTAAGAAGTGTAAAAGTATATTTTTATTTGTCATCGTAACTCTATGCCCAGGACATACTTGAAAACGAGAGGTAACTCTCAATGTATTACTTCCTGGTAAAATATTTATAAATAAATAATATTTTTATTAAACTGCAATGTTTGTAAATGTATTTTACTTATAAGCTGGGACTTTCAAAGACGGTTCTCTGAGCTCGGCTGTATATTGTAAATCATTGTGTGTACGTCTGTTTCTAAGGAATAAATCGCAATTTGCTTTTTTTCTTGGTTTTGCTCAATGATATGATCCCGGTATAAAGGTGTAAATTCCTGGTCTCCCGTGACAATGACATCTTAAGTTTAACTGCTCACCACCTCCGTCCCCATTATGACACCGCTCGTCTGGGGAGTCCTCCCCAGCTAGTAGCTTCCTTGCTGGTATCGGTACCAGACTGTGCTACGTCACTTCCGGTTTCGCAGTGTCACTTCCGGTTTCAGTCCACAGCTTAGGAACGTGTCTGTGAGTGTCCTGCCTGCAACTTGCTCCAAGTGCCTTACGCACTGAAATATAGCAGGATTTGTTAAGGTGGCTTGGTGTGTGATGTTGCTTGGGCAGAATCTGTAAAAAGGTGTATGTATATTAGTGTATGACACGTACCAAAATTACTTTATTTCTTAAAGCTTAATGCAGAAATCATGAATCGGGGATCTGTAACTGAATTTCCAAATTTCTGATGCATTTGAGATCAACGTAGAAGTACAGTAGGGCACCGCTTTACAGTGCTCCGTTTACAGCGTTCTGCTCATACAGGGCTTCCCAATGTATATCCATATTTATTAGTTTCGGCGCTTGTTCAGTTTTTCTGGTGATTTTCAGCATGACTCCCTCAGCAGCTGAATATCCGGCTGTCACTAAGCAACAGTTTTAGCGCCTGCGCAACTCCTTATCAGATGCCATTTGTCAGCAAAACAGTCGGTTTATAGCTCTGCATCTCTGTTTTCAAAGGTACAATACAATACAGTAGGGCCCCGCTGTACAGCGATTTCCGCTTTACGGCGGCGGCCTGGAATGGAACCCGCTGTATGAGCGGGGGCCCTTATGTACTCCTAATATAGTACATTTTCTATACAGATATTCTATACATATATATTTTCTATACAGAGATTTGTGTGAAAATTCCCTTATAAGAAGTGACTTCATCACAAAACAAACCAGTTAAAATATTAATTTAAAGAAATATAAACAAGCCACTTTTTATATGTTTGTTCCAGTGTCCCAAGGACAATGGAAAGGGACAACTCCCCCCAAAACACACACACACACACACACACACACACACACACACACACACACACACACACACACACACACACACACACACACACACACACACACACCCTCCTATCGCAAGCTCATGCAAATAGGTCAGACTGTGGAAAAGTATCTTGATTTTGAAGCAATTTGCTCCAGCATTATCTTAATTCATGGCCAATAAAGGGAGAAGGCCACACTCGCACACAATGTAACTCACTGGTATGATGATACTCTCAAGGGTAAAACAGGATGTTCAAAAAGTTGATGCAAATTATTATAGTATTTTATTTGCGGGAGTATGTATGCATATACATGTTTCCAACCTGATGAAGGCCCATGGAGGTCAGAAACGTATATTTTGCACACTGCACTATGATTAACTGTTTTGTAGGTATTATTTACTGTACCATTGAATATGATGACATGCATGTAGTAACCCTTACATTTGTACATATCCTGGGAAGTCAATTATTTATCTGTCTTCAGTAAACAATATGATATTAAGTTATACAATTATTTCAGGATTTATTAAAATAAGTTATCAGGAAAGATACATTACATACAGTATACTTTACATTTCAATTGTACAAGGTATGTCCAAAGATGTAATAGCAATGTAAGCATCTACTGTATATGAGTATTATGACTGCAACCATAAACTTTATATTTATCTGCTATAATATGAAAGCAAAACATTTAGGATTTATGAATTCACATGATTTATCTAAATAATTGTTTTCTGTTTTTGTTTTTCCAGGTTTTGACAAGAATTCGCTCAGGTCATAAAGCAAATATTTTTAGTGCAAAGTTCCTGCCATTTACCAATGATCAACAAATTATATCCTGCTCTGGGGATGGAGTTATATGTTATACAAATATTGAGAAAGACACAGACACAAACCGACAATGCCAATTTGCATGCCATTATGGAACTGCTTATGAGGTAAATGATATTTGTGTACATTTTTAAAATGGCAATAATTTCCTTTGCACACAATTTTTTCCTTCCTGTTTTTGTTCTTTTTAAATAAGAGAATCCTGTAAGTCACTCTGTCAAACTGAAAAGGCAATGTTTTTGCCATATTAAAGGCTGTCTACCACCAGGTAGAAAAATATCTGCTTTATTTTCATCTAGTCAATGATCAATGGCAACATAATTTGATTGCACTAGCTTGCACCTGAGTAGATATGCATTCCAATCCAAGCACAGGCGCCAGGGAGGATTTCTGTCCCCCTGTTCTCCCCCCCCCCCTTAATCAGGCTGAACTCAAGGCAGCTCCCCCCCCTCCATACTGTGTATGTGTGTGTATATAAGTGTGTGTGTAAGTGTGTAAACCAGCATGCAGCTCCTCTCCTCCGGCTGACAGAGATCAGTGCGGGGGGGAGGAGGAGAGGGGTGTGTTTATGTGTGTGTGTGTATATGTGTGTATGTATATGTGTATATATATGTATATATATATATATATATATATATATATATATCGACCACTGTGTGTGTATATATATATATATATATATATATATATATATATATATATACACACACAGTGGTCGACAAATCACCCAAAAATCTACTCGCCGAACAAAAAAATCTACTCGCCCCCTAGCCCCGCCACCTGTCCCGCCCCCAGTCCTGCTTTTTAAATAAAATAAACGAATAAATTCCTAGTAAGAACAACATTCGTTTTTGACATTAGTTTATTTATTGTATTACATTATACTACAATTAGTCCTTGTTACGCGCGCGCGCGTGTGTGTGTAAATGTCGGATTTAGAAAAAAAAGCCAGATGTGAATGACTAGTTTCCTGAACCCCATAACTAGTGCCTGGACGCCCCAGCGTCACAATATCTAAAGCAGCAATCCCGCCTGGGATCTTACCTGATCTGCAGTCCCTCAATGTCCAGGTACCCTCATTCCCGCAATGTTATACATTGGAGGGGAGGTGTTCCTTACCTGTCTTCTGGTTTAGGGGGGATTCCGATATCTTCCGTGTGAAGCTCGAGAGTTAGATCTGGAAGAAAGCAGTATAGGTTATTTCGGTGTAGGTATAGGGCAGTTAAGATATATAGGGTAAATAAGAGATCCAGAGTGTGAGAGAGAGAGACAGAGAGAGAGTGAGGGTGAGAGAGAGACAGACAGAGAGAGACAGAGAGAGAGACACACACACACACACACAGAGACACAGAGAAAGAGAGACACAGAGAGAGAGAGAGAGAACACACACAAAGAGAGAATAAGAGACAGACAGAGAGAGAGTGCGACAGAGAGAGTGCGACAGAGAGAGTGCGACAGAGAGAGTGCGACAGAGAGAGTGCGACAGAGAGAGAGTGCGACAGAGAGAGAGTGCGACAGAGAGAGAGTGCGACAGAGAGAGAGTGCGACAGAGAGAGAGTGCGACAGAGAGAGAGTGCGACAGAGAGAGAGTGCGACAGAGAGAGGGAGAGGGCGACAGAGAGAGGGAGAGGGCGACAGAGAGAGGGAGAGGGCGACAGAGAGAGGGAGAGGGCGACAGAGAGAGGGAGAGGGCGACAGAGAGAGGGAGAGGGCGACAGAGAAAGGGCAACAGAGAGAGGGCGACAGAGAGAGGGAGAGGGCGACAGAGAGAAGGAGAGGGCGACAGAGAGAAGGAGAGGGCGACAGAGAGAGGGAGAGGGCGACAGAGAGAGGGCGACAGGGAAAGGGTGAGGGTGACAGGGAAAGGGTGACACAGGGAGAGGGTGAGAGCGACAGGGAAAGGGTGAGGGTGACACAGGGAGAGGGTGAGGGTGACACAGGGAAAGGGTGACACAGGGAGAGGGTGACATAGGGAGAGGGTGACACAGGGAGAGGGTGACACAGGGAGAGGGTGACACAGGGAGAGGGTGACACAGGGAGCGGGTGAGGTTAACACAGGGAGAGGGTGACAGGGAGAGTGTGAGGGCGACAGGGAGAGGGTGAGGGCGACAGGGAAAGGGTGAGGGTAACACAGGGTGAGGTTGATACAGGGAGAGGGTGACACAGGGAGAGGGTGAGGTTGACACAGGGAGAGGGCGACAGGGAAAGGGTGAGGGCGACACAGGGAGAGGGAGAGGGCGACACTGGGAGAGGGAGAGGGCGACACTGGGAGAGGGAGTGGGCGACACTGGGAGAGGGAGAGGGTGACACTGGGAGAGGGAGAGGGTGACACTGGGAGAGGGTGACACTGGGAGAGGGTGACACTGGGAGAGGGTGACACAGGGACAGGGTGACACAGGGAGAGGGTGACAGGGAGAGGGTGAGGTTGACAAAGGGAGAGGGTGACAGGGAGAGGGTGAGGGCGACAGGGAAAGTGTGAGGGCGACAGGGAAAGCGTGAGGGTGACACAGGGAGAGGGTGAGGGTGACAGAGGGAGAGGGTGAGGGTGACACAGGGAGAGGGTGAGGGTACACAGGGAGAGGGTGAGGGTGATACAGGGAGAGGGTGACACAGGGAGAGGGTGAGGTTGAGACAGGGAGAGGGTGACAGGGAGAAGGTGACAGGGAGAGGGAGAGAGGGTGACACACTCACAGACACACACACTCACTCACTGACACACACTCACAGACACACACTCACTCATAGACACACACCCTCACTCACAGACACACACACACTCACAGACACACACACACTCATAGACACACACACACTCACAGACACACACACACACACTCACAGACACACAAACACAATCAGACACACACACAGACACACACACACTCACACATGCACACACAGTCACTCAGTCTGTCACTCACACACACACACTCACCCGCAAGGCAGGGGGTCGCACATGGCAGCAGTGAGCCCTCCGCACGGCAGGAGGGCCTCTGCAAGGCAGGGGGGGTCGCACATGGCAGCGGGGGCCTCCTGTCTTCAGTTGTTGTTTGTTCGTGGGTCTTTCTGCCATAAGTTTTGTCTTCAGCAAGTGAAATGCATCCTCGATCAGGTTGAGATCAGGTGATTGACTCGGCCATTGCAGAATATTCCACTTCTTTGCCTTAAAAAACTCCTGGGTTGCTTTTGCAGTATGTTTTGGGTCATTGTTCATCTGTAAAGTGAAGCGCCGTCCAATCAACTTCGCTGAATTTGGCTGAATCTGAGCAGACAATATATCCCTATACACTTCAGAATTTATCCGGCTGCTTCTGTCTTCTGTCACATCAATATACATTGGATAAAATAACAGGGAATTTCCGCAGGGGTGGAGAGACCTATAAGTCAATGTCTAACACCATATATTATTGTCTCTTTGATAGCAGAGAGACAAGGGAGAAGGGGGAGGGAAAGGATGTGAGGAACCGACATAACCTATTATAATGTATACTTGGTCATTCACAAAATACCAGATATCAGAGGCAGGGATATAGACCTAGTCAAATAGTATATTTCTATATATGTAGGGTCTTTGAATCGCTAGCCTATGAGTCTAATAATAAATACTGTATCTATAGTAACAAATACATAGTGTATGATAGCACAATCAGCTGTATCTTTCATGCAGCTTAAACCAGTGCCCCAGTAGTTGGGAACATGTATATATCATATATCCACGGTACTTAGTCCCAGGCCATCCTATTATATATTTGATCTGCGCATGCAATCCCCAATGTGCAGGGGCATGTATGCTAGAAACGCCATGGGGCTTGAGAACAGAGGGATACAACCTGGTTAAGCTGTAGAGGATCGTGCTGTTGCAGTGCTACTCCGGTATACTCCTTCTCCCTGCTCCACTCATGCGCTCCCTGATGATGTCACGACGGTGACGTCACTAAAAACCGACGTACGTTTCACGCCCTGGAGGCGCTTTGTCAAGGTGTAGGGAGTGGTATCCGGCCACTCCAGGAGCATCTTATGCGTATTGGCTGGGGGTGTGTTCTCCTGATCAGCCAATCGTGCAAGTAAAGGGTGGTCACATCACACAGTATAACTCTATTGGTGAAATTCACCTTATCAGAGCCTGTCATGATTGTACCAATGTCAGGCTTATTATGTTACCCCTACCTTATATATAGAAGGATTGGGATCCATCAGTACCTTTGTGGTACTCAATTTATTTAACACAGAAGTTTTTGTCACCTAGAAATAGCAGTTTCATGTAAGTCTGTATCTGCATAGCGGACAATAAACTATAACCGCTCATAAGGCAGCATATATACATTTATAAATCAATAATCTGGATTTAGGAGTGTATATATTCACAGGTAAGTACACCTGCCTCTCAATTGATACAGTACTTGATCATAACATGTGAGTAAATATGATTAGGACCATATTTCTAGGTGACAAAAACTTCTGTGTTAAATAAATTGAGTACCACAAAGGTACTGACGGATCCCAAGTGTTGGATTATAATAAAAAACTTTTAATGGCATAAACAAATCTTAACTCCACATTCACAAATTGTCCAAGTGGCGACCGCTTCAAGTCCGTGCCGACCGCGACACCCCAACGTCCCTGCTCCTGCGTCCGGTATATAGCTCTGGAACGCAGCTGAGGCGCAAGCAGCACAGACTCCTACGGTGGCCTCTCTGGTACAGTTCACGGAGCTACGCGTTTCGCTGTGACCATGGCTTGGTCAGACTCCAATGTTACTGCTTGGCTTTGCTTCTTTCCTTTAAGTAGGTCCTCTTCCTCATTAGACCCACTGCTCTCATCTGAAGGTGTTTAATTACCTCCGCCCCCAACTGTCTGCATATGAACATTCCTGTTGTGATTGGCAAACAAATGATGTCATCAGTCAGTCTGGCCAGTCAGTTCTTATATTAGAAGAATAAGAGAAGGGGGGGGGTTGATAAATCTGTACTTCGCCCACATACTCATTGTAGAAAAAGTCCCAGATGTGTTAGTGGGTATCCGTTTTTAAGCCTGTCAAACCTATAGTAACCCCTTCATTGCCATCAAGGTATATACTGATTTAATGTTCCCCACTTGCCGGCTCAGGAGTTCAGACCATTCCCTCCTTTGTGGCTTAACAGTACAAGTCCTCTTCTTCGCTTCATATACCTTGCTGCTTGAGTCTAGTTTATCTCTTTGTTTTAGACCCCGTTTGTACCATACTTAAATAAACTTTCCCCAAGGGAAAAAGTTAAATAATCTTAGTAATGATCAACCTAGTTCTGATACCATATCTTACCCGATCACAGACAGGTATCACTCACTCCCTCAGAAGGGCATTGTCCAAAAAACATGTATGAAATACATTATAAAATATATTATAAAAATACATTATAAAATATAGAGATCACTGAAAATCAAATACATATTATAGAATACATATTGAAATACACAAAATACATTTGTTGACTTGTCAAAATGCCCATATTCTCCACCTTACCCCCACTACTATTACCAATACATTATCCTAAATTCATAATCTTAAAAATATAATTTTTGTAAAGTTATCATAAACAGAGTTTTAGACAGAATTTTAAAATACTTCAGTGAAGACTTAGATAAGACTTTAAAACAAACTTAGAAAGACTTTAAAAAGACTTTAAAAAGGAAGAGAGGGAAGGGCTCTAAATACATTCCTCATTTCATTCTAATTTATAGTTTATGCTTTATTCAGCTATCCAACCCTCATGTCCCTGTCTCTATGGAAGAACAGAGGGGGAGGTGGGGGAAAGAAACAGGATAAAAGTGATGGAAATAGGGGTAGGGCGGGAACCATGAGAGCCATCTAGAACAGATAAGGCCATCGAAGAGGGCCAAAGGGCGAAAAGTCCCTTCAATTAAATGCCACAAGGCAATGTCCACATTCAGGCCATTAGGAACCAGTGTTTTTAGCTTATAAATCCAGAAGGTCTTCCGCTGGTGCAGTTTTTTAAGTCTGTCACCGCCTCTCCAGCTGAGTGGCACTGCTTCTATTCCTCTATAGACTAAACCCAGGGGGCTCCCATCATGTGCTGTACTAAAATGCTTGGATACACAGTAAGTGAGTACCCTCTTCCTAATGTTGCCCATGTGCTCCAGTATGTGGACCCTCAATGGAATTGAGCTGCATCCCACATACTGGAGTCCACATGGGCCTTCCAGCATCTAGACCACAAATGTACTTCTGCAATTAATAAAATGTTCCATTTGAAACTCTTCTCCTGTTACCTTTGACTTAAAGGTCACTCTTTCCTTGGACGCTTATTTACACGATTTGGATGAAAAACAATTAAAAAATCCAATTGTTTTTGGTAATCAGTGTTGTACAATTGGTGCTTCTACCTTTTTAAAAACGCTTGGGACCAATTTCCTTTTGAGGTCCCCTGCCTTCTTAAAAATAACTCTGGGGTTATTAGGGATATAGTCTTTCAGTATCGGGTCTTTTTGGATTATGTGCCAATGTTTTTTTTAATAATTTTGCTGATTTTACTAGCCTCTCTGTTATATTTGGTCACAAACGAGACATTGTATTCCTTATTCTCACTTGGTGCTTTCGAAATTAAAAGATCGCCCCTCTTCAGACCTTGGTTTTCTCTACAGGTCTTCCTATAGTATCTGTGGTATAATCCCTCTCCTCAAATCTAGTTTTTAGAACTCCCAGCTGGTCTCTGAAGATTTTGTCGTCAGTACAATTTATTTTAATGCGACGAAACTGACCATATGGTACGTTCCGTAGCCAATTTGGATGATGGCAGCTTGTATTAAGCAGATAGTTGTTCGCGTCAACTTCTTTGAAGAAAGTTTTTGTTTTAATATTATTTCCTTCTATATATTCCGTAAGAGCTAAGAAATTGATTGTTTCCTTGCTCGTTACTGATGTGAACACCAAATTTTTATTATTTGTATTGATTTGCTGTAAAAAAGCTTCTAAGGAAGGATCATCTCCCTCCCAGATCAAGAGGACGTCATCTATATATCTCTTCCACATGACCAGGTTCGCACCAAAGCCATGCCCTGACAACACATGGTCATTTTCCCAACCGGCCATGAATAAATTTGCATAGCTAGGTGCGAACCTGGTCTCCATTGCGGTTCCGCACTTTTGTAGGAAGTAAATATCATTAAACCAGAACACATTATGTTGGAGAACATTCTTGATCCCATCTAGTATAAAGTCTCGTTGGTCTTTGGTGATATCGGGGTCTGTCTCTATTATTCTTTTAACCACGTCACATCCATTCTCATGTCTAATGCATGTATAAAGTGATGTTACATCACATGTTGCTAGTGTGTAGTTATTCTGCCATTTAACCCCAGATAGAATATTGCCGGTAAGCGGGAAATTCAAACTGACCAATGGGAATTGTGCCTACCAGCAACGGATTCCCTTTGCCAGCGCTATACCTCTCGCTGGGTAGGCTCCACAGAGTCTGGGAGAACAAAGAGTCTCCTCCGCGAGGAGTCTTTGTCTCCAGACCCGGTACTCCGCCCTTCCCCGCTCACCAAACATTCTGACACCTCTCGACTTCCCTTCTCCTCTTTGATCCCCCATCTCTATGCAGCCATCCTGGCTACTTATCGGAATACCAGGACTGTCTGTTTAGAGATGGATACATATTTTAAAAGTACATCTTTTTATTCTAACATGGGCTCAGGAATACAACAGTTACACTAAGCATTGTGGGTGGGACATACAATATTCTAAAGGGAAGATATTACAGGGACAACATTCATACACGTACCCACAGACCAGGCGCGGTCTGTGGGTAAAATGGGGGACACCCAGTATGTTTGCCCCCCGACCATGTATACATGTTTTGAACACATTTCCACCCAAATGTCCCCCCTTTTCAACTCCCAGTCCCGAAATCCCAGTCTTATTGACCGTCATTATGCACATTATACATTCAGTGTCCCCGGTGTATGGTGCTGCTAAGATACCAGGGACCCACAGTTTTTAGGGGTTACCAGTCGGGCTTCACCTTTATTATGAAGACTGGCTACCCCCTACCGTTACACACATACAGTAATTTGTATCTTCAAACGATTGAATAAAGAAACTTTAAGACACAATAATAGCCCACTTATTGTAAGGATGCATTGGTATTGTCTATACTGTATCTGAAAATATAAGTATTAAAGAGTACATACGCATTGCATTAATAATAATAAAATAAAATTTTATTTACAGATCATAACTGTACCTAATGATCCTTACACATTTCTGTCTTGTGGTGAAGATGGCACTGTGAGATGGTTTGACGTTCGAACGAAGACCAGTTGTACTAAGGAAGACTGCAAAGACGTAAGATTAGCTATTTCATAGACTATTTAGCTTGGACCGAGTCTCCATTGTTTTGATGTTCTTTAGCCATTGTTTGTCTTGGGCTTTCGTACAATCACGCTTTTGGTCTCCCTAAGCTTGACAGGAAATGCAATGAGAATTATAGTAAGCCATTAAAAAATATTTTGATCTGTTGTTTGCTTTGTAAAATGTCATATGACCAATCCCGCACCACTATTTTGTAATACTAGCTATAGGAGGGTGGTTGGATATTTTAGGAGCATTGATACTACATTGCACAAAACCTCTATATACTTTCCAACTTCTAGTAGTGTGTGCACCTAGTCCATTCTAAAGGTGTGCTTAGCCCCTTGCAATAAGGGATCAGAGATTATATACCAAGCTTGTATTTGTCAAAAATGGAAATATTCCAAGTCAATTCTTGTGGTGTTAATAATGTCATGGGAGACCAGGACTTTTAATACATTTATATTTTTCTGGGATCATTCACTAGGCAAAACAAGATGGTGGAATAAAATTAGGTTTATTCGAAGTAAAACCTCGGACACACAAAATAAATACAAAAGACGGAGAAATACACACTTACTTTGGGTCTGGGGGTAAAATCTAGCCGTTCCTAGTTGCAGGGCACCTGCTTCAGCAAAATGCTTACCCTGTCCACTCCACGTCATTGGACCATGCCTGGAACAAGTAACCTTATTCCTCAGAACTGGTCCTCAGCTAGGCTAGGCTTCCCTGGCACCTCAATGCCTAGTGCTTTGGTATTGCAAGCAAAGCCCCTGGGAAACCCTACCGGCGCTTCACTGGACCAAGTTATAAAGTTACCTGTGAGTCAGAAGACTGAGAGAGAGCTCTGATTCAGGCAGCCCCTTTCATTCACTTCTGTGTCCTATGTCTAACATGAACTGGGACTGCCAACCACTCTGAGTGTGGGAACTTTTCTCACCAGCCAATCAGAGCAGGGCTCATCTGGCTGCTGATGTCAGAGGAAGGGGCGTGCCAAACTGCACTCCCCCCCCCCAGACCACTCATGGCCACCTGTTGGGCAGGCTCCACATTGTCTCAGAGAACAAACATGGCTTCTGGGCCTGTTCCTCTGCCCCTCCTTGTTAAACCAAATGGCCCGACACTTCTGGACATCCTGTTTCTCCTTGGAAATCAGATGTCTATTGAGACATCCTGGCACCTACAGTATGTAAATGTCCATGCTGACTGTATAGACATTTATACATACAGTATAATACACTATAAACCATACTTAAATAAAGTATAAACCTTGGGGAACCTTATATACTGTATGTGTGGGAAATTAGTCTGAGATACCTGGACTTGAAAACTAGGAGTCTGGGGAACACTGTGCAGCGCCAATGTAATTCACCCCGCGAACCCACAAATCATGCCTGCACGGCGGGGAGAATTAAGGGACTTCCAGTAACTTTGTACCCTGAACTCCTGCAAACAAAAGGAATAAAGTTTTAGTGGCAAATTCAAAATCACCAAAAGATGCTCTTGGAGAAATAGACGCGAGCCGGCTTCAGAAATTTCAAGGCAAGAAATTTTCAAAGTTCTGTTTTTTGGGGCCAAGTTCTGAAAAGAGAACATAGGGGTCGCGTCTGGAACTACACGCCGAAAGGAGTAACAGGACTTTTGGTACTATCTGCCAGTCAAGGGATTTTGGCATCTCAGGAAGAGATACAGCGGTGGTGGCTGGAACTACTTGCCAATTGGAGTTTCAGGACTGTTCGGGCTAAACCCAGGTAACCTAAAGACTTTGTTTTATGGACTATTCGAGCTAGGAAAGGTTCGTTTTTTAGCCCAGATCCCCCAGTAAGTGTGTTTTCCATTGTATATTGTAATCCATTGCGTGTACGTCTGTTTCCAAGGAATAAATCGGAATTTATTTTACCTCTTTGTTTTGCTCAATGTTATGATCCCGGTTTAAAAGGTGTAAATACCTGGTCTCCCGTGACACTCTTCTCTTGGCTGATGTCAGAGGACGAGGCGTGTCAAGTTGGCTAGAAAAGCCAGGTGAGCGAGAAATATGAATTAGCCATGGGAAATGCGTCTACGAGCTGCATCTTCACCCAGCTAACCCATTGCCACCCCCTGGGCAGGCTCCACCAGGTCTGGCAGTCCAAAAGGTGTACAAGAGGGGTACCCCCGCAAAAGCAGAATCTATTATTGTGTAATGATGGTGCTCCCTAGGTAAATAATTGACTATAAACACACAGAAAATGTAACCTAGTAAGGGCACTCAATCATAACCTGGATGTATTGTGATATTAAAAACAAATAACTTTATTAATATCCACTTAAAATAAAGGTTGTTAAAACGATCATTAAACATAAAGGTGTATCCTGTAGTTAAGACCCTTGGCTAAGAGTCCAGAATACCTCATAGGGTGAAGGGGTAAGTAAATCCCTTCACTTGCTGTGTTTGGAAAATGTACCAAAACCTCGCAAAGTGGTACTAGATGTCCACTGTTCCTGTGATAGGAACACAATCCAGTACCCAACTATAGCAACGTGTTCAGAACGAGAGTATGTGGATTCCGTTCAGGAAACCTTTGCCAGGTCTGCCTAACTGGAACTTTCTTGTTGTAAAATTTGGGATTAACACCGTATGTTGTGGAAACCCGCATACGATCAGGACAGAATATGTCTACCAGGTACACAAGTATAGCACTTAATAAAATGATATAGTGAATTGGTGCTTATTGTGCAGTGTGATGGTGACCTGGGAGTAATCTAATGTGATGGTCAACAATTACCAGCTATGGCTGAATTTGCCTAAAGCTGTATATAGAGACATATACATAAACATAACAGGCTGGTGTACAGGAGCGCTGTTGTATATGAGGAGTGTGCTATAATGACCTGCATGTAGGCTACTGTACTCCTAATCTGACAATAGCGGGTCAAAGCACTCGAAAACAGCCTCCTGTGCCCTAAAGTAACCTGCCTTTCTGTCCTGTTGTCTGTAAAACTCTAATGCTGCAGTGTACAGCGGTGAACAAACTCTGCCAACAATCAGCAGTAGAGTAGTAGCAGTTGGGTACTGGTTTAGGTATCAGATTGTGTTCCTATCAAAAAAACAGTGGACATTTAGTACCACTTTGCGAGGTTTTGGTACATTTTCCAAACACAGCAAGTGAAGGGATTTACTTACCCCTTCATCCTTTGAGGTATTCTGGACTCTTAGCCAAGGGTCTTAACTACAGGATACACCTTTGTTTAATGATCGTTTTAACAATCTTTATTTTAAGTGGCTATTAATAAAGTTATTTGTTTTTAATATTATCACAATACATACAAGTCCAAAAGGTGTCCCCACAGGGTGCCCTGTGTTCTCCGGACCTTGTAAATCGCCCTTCCCCTCTCACCAAATGGTTTTGTCACCTCTGGACATCCTCTCTCCTCTGAACTCCGATGTCTATGCAGACATCCCGACACCTATGCAAATGCCCGGGCTGACTGTATAGACATTTATACAGTATGCACAAAACATTATAAAATATGTTTTAATAAAGTATATGTCTTGGGGAACCTTATACCTATGAGGGAAAGGGGCCTGGGATACTTGGGCTCGAAAACCTGGATTCTGGGGGACACTGCAGCCATGGTGTGTAATTCACCTTGCGTATCTGCAAATCATTTCTGCACGTGAGGGAGAATTACGGGACTACCGGTAAATTTGTACCCCGAACTCCTGCAAACAAGAGAAATATATTTCGACCCAAATATCCCACCTAAAACTTACACTCCCAAGTTTTATATTTCTGGGGCACGGGTAACAGGTAAAGCCCAAAACGGGTCAGGTTTTTGCTATACTTTACATAACATTTGAATAATACACCCCGTCTTCATTTACAGACGTGCCCCCGCAAATCATATGCGGTTTGCGGGTAAAATACCAATACTACCGGCTACTCCGGTCAGCAAAATTTTATATAGATTCTAAGTCTAGTTGCCCCCCAATATCCACCCTTAAACTCACGTTCCCAAAGTCCCTGTTCTGTAGCTATCTCCTACCAGGAGACCTAACTACACATGGCATGCCTAGCTATGGTGCTTACAGGGGACAGTAAAATGGGAACAGAAATACAGGGAAACATATCAAAGTGCATTGCTTCAGCCCTTGACACACTGTTTCTGGGGCAGCCAGCCGGGCTTCACCTTTATTTATGAAGGCCGACTGCCCCCTACGTCACACCTCCCCCCTCAATATGAAGGCTCTGGGGCTGTCACCTCATCAGGTAATTCCACAAGCCTGGCTGTCCTGGAGCTTCGTTGGTCACTTGGTGTCCTGTTGGAAGAGTCCATCGGCATTGCAGTGTTCACTGCCCTTCTTGTGCTGGATAGTGAAATCAAATTATTGCAGGGCAAGACTACAGCGTAGCAGTTTCCCGTTCTCCCCTGACACCCTCTGTAACCAACTGAGTGGATTGTGATCATTGATCACAGTAAAAGCTCTGCCATACAGGTAGGTCTGTATCTTCTTCAGTGCCCACACAATTGCTAGGCATTCTTTTTCAATGGTGGCATAAGCCTCCTCCCGGGGCAACAGCTTAAGACTCAGGTAGACGATTGGGTGCTCTCCCCCATCCTCACCTACCTTGCTCAGTACAGCACCGATACCACAGTCTGAGGCATCAGTCTGCACCAGGAATCCCTTGGTGCATCCTGGTTCTGCCAGGATGGGAGCACAAGCCAGGGCAGAATTCAGAGCTTGGAATGACTCCCCACAAGCGGGAGATCAGGCTACCAGAACAAATAGTTTTTTCTGGGTCATGTCTGTCAGGGGTTTGGCCAGGGCACTATACTGGGGCACAGACTTTCTATAGTACCCAGCGGTGCCTAAGAAAGCCATAACCTGCTTCTTTGTACGGGGCACTGACCACTCGAGAATTGCCGCCGGCTCTGGTTTGACATACCCCTCCTACCCATAGCCCGAGGTACATTACCTCTGCCATACTGACTAGGCACTTGGAGGGTTTGAGGGTTAACCTTGCTTCCCTGATCCTCCTCAGCACTGTGTGCTACATACACTAAATGTGTTTCCCAGGAGTTGCTAAACACAGCTGTATCATATAGGTATGCCCGAGCAAAACTTTGCATCCCCTCCAGTAACCTATTGACCAGGCGTTGGAAGGTAGCCGAGGCATTCTTCATCCCGAATGGCATAACTAGAAATTCATATAAGCCACTCGGGGTGATGAAAGCTGACTTCTGCGCCTCCTGGATCAGAGGGATCCATGAGTCAGATACCTTGCCCCCGCAAGCTCATGTAGGAGCTCATCCATGCGGGGCAGATAACCGATTGGCATTATTATGCAATGGTCTCTGATTCCCAGTGTGTTCCGGTGATCAGTAATGTGGGTCCTGCCTGGACCTTATACTTCGTCTAGCATAGCTCGTGCCTGCACCGCTGGGGTGCCTCAAGCTGGGGACCGATCCCTACCTGCACTACTGTGCCTCCCTACCTAGCTTGTCCTAGGAGATCGGGCAGAGCTTGGCTGTCCGGGTCCCTCTTCGGTGGGCTACAGATAGCCAACACTGCTGGCTCACTTGTGAGATAAGCCTTTAACATATTAATGTGTGATAAACCTTTAACATATTAATGTGGTATGTCCTATGCCTCCCTGTCTCAGGATCTAACTGTACAACATAGTTGCACTAGTTCATCCGCCAGAGTACCGTATACAAGCCAGCCCAAGCAGCCAGGAGTTTGTTCTGTCGAGTGGGCTTCAGAACAAACACTTGCTGCCCAGGGATGAACTCTCTAATACGGGTATTCCGATCATACCATCGCTTCTGTTTGGTCTGAGCATCCTGCATGTTAGCCTGTGTTAACGCCATGAGCCTTTCTAACCTGTCCCTGAGCTCTACTACACACTGTAGCACCAAAGTATCAGTAGTCTCCCTTTCCCATCCCTCACGGAACAGGTCAAACGGTCCCTGGAACCTGCACCTAGATAGGAGCTTAAAAGGTGAGAACCAGGTGGACTCTTGCGGTACCTCTCGGTACGCAAACAGCAAATGCTGTAAATGAGCCTGCTAGTCTCCCTGTTCAGCTTCTACAAATGCCCGCAGCATTTGCTTCAGGGTACCAATGAACCGCTCACACAGTCCGTTTGTATGGGGGTGGTAAGGGGATGTCACCCCTCACGTAGCCCAGAGACACTGGAGCAATTCAGACATTACTTGCTCCCCTTGATCGGTTAGAATCTCACTAGGGAACTTACCCCAGTAAAAATCCCTATCAATGCTTCTGCCACCTTTCATGCCTTGATTGAGGAAAGTGCCACAGCCTCAGGGTACCTGGTTGCAAAATCAACCACTGTGAGGATGTAACTCTTCCATGTCCTAGTAGCGATAATGAGCGGACCCACTATATCTACTGCTACCCTCTGAAAAGGTTCACTGATCACCGGTAGTGGGTTCAGGGAGACCTCCACACGGTCACCCTACTTGCCTTCTCGCTGGCAAGCATCACAGGAGTGGCACAACGCCGCTACTGTCTGGGTACCCCCGGCTAGTAGAAACACTGCAGTAGTTGGGATCTAGAGTGGGAGACCCCCTGATGCCCCGCTAGTTGGATGGAGTGGGCTAACTGCAACAACTGCTGCCTATACTTCCTGGGTACCACTAGCTGTCTTCTACCTGTCCATACCCTGTCCTGAGCATCGGTGGCTTGCTCTCTGAACAAGAGCCCACGGTGCCAGAGATAGTGATCCGACCACTCTCAGAGACAGGCTCGGCCACCCGCAGTCTCATGCCCTGTGTCTGGATTGGAGTATACAGCTTCTCTGAACCATGCACCGAGCTCCGGCCACTCACCCTTAGTTACTATGTCAGGGGATGGGGAAACAGGTACGTCGAAGGGAGGTCAGGACACAGTACAGACTTGGTCTGGCTTACCTGCCTAGTCTCGGGGACCCCAGGAATTGGTGGTCCCAAATGCAAGGGGATGGTGATCTCTTCAGGGGGCAGGGGTACCAAATGCTCCCCTGCCTGTGCAAGTGCCCAACTTTGTTTCCTTGTGACTGCGGCCACAGGAGCATCCTCTTCAGCAAATGAGCAGATGAGGTGCCCCAGGTCGTTACCGAGTAGGATCTCAGTATCCAAACCTGGCAGGACACTCACATCTCTCACTCATAAACCGGCACCCTAGTCGAGAAACACCTGGGCAACCTGGATTGGCCTAGTTCCCCCATCTTGCATGGTGACCTGCATCCCGGTGCCAGGGAGCAAGTGCTCTGGGCTGACCATATCAGGTTGCACCAAAGTGACTATGACACCGGAGTCGATCAGGTCGGTTGCCTGGCGATCTCTGATTGTCACTGGAAGCAAATTCTTCCTCTGGACATCATTCACCTGCAGGCCGACTGATGCAACTGAATGCCAACCTGTTTCCGCTATGCCGTCTGATTGTGCCACTGTGCCGAAGATTGTGTAGGCACCGCCGCCTGGGTCCACTGCTGTACCTGGTGGACGGCTGCTCACTGCTCCTTGGTTGTTGCCAGTCCCACGCAGGTGACTTGTCGTGCTGCTGGAGGACGAAGCCAGCTGCTGGTGGGACTGTTAGCAAGCCCGCTGAGTTTGCCCACGAACGCCAATGTTACAGATGTAACAAGACTGGGCACCTACAGATGGAACCGTCAAGCAACCCCGTAGCATCCGTCCCTTTAGGGACCCGCTTCGCGGATTACCCGTCAGGGGCGAGCACTCGCTTTCTGTACTGTGGGCGCGTGGTCACAAATTCATGTGCCATCTTTGCAGCCTTTGTAAAGGTAGTGGGCTCGTGCTCAATTATTCACTCCCTCACCTTGGGCTGACACTTCTGCAGGAATTGTTCCCGAATGAGGTCCAGCAGTTCTCAGAATTTAGTGACCTTGCACCCCTCGAGCCACCGCATAATGTGCTGTGACAGCCAAGAGGCAAACTCCATGTGGGAGTCCTGGGCAGTTGTCACGGACACCCGGAACATCTCCCGGTAAGCCTTAGTGTTGAGGGCATACCGGGTAAGCAAAACCTCCTTTACATGGATATTGTCCTGGATGTCTTCTCTCGCAATCCCCTGGAAGGATGCCAGTGCCCTTCCCGATAGCAGGGCAGATAGGCACAAGATCCAGTTCCTTTCTGGGACACAGAACCTCACACATTGGTCCTCAAAGACCTTCAGGTATCGTCCATCAATATCGTCGTTCCCATCCAAAAACTTGCCGAAGCTGTGGTGGGACACCTGAGGGGGTCGGACCTTGTCAGAGTCCAAAGGGCCAGGACCTGCTGGTGGGCAGCCGGACCACAGGCTATCTGCACAAATTGCACCTTCTACTCGAAGGTAGCTCCAACTCCCTTCACTGTGATAAGAGCTGTGAAGTCGGCTGAAGGGGTACCACTAGCCGCCGGGGCTATTAAAGGGGGTGCCACAGGCTTATCCTCGCTCATCTGCTCTTCCTCATCCGCCTCCTCTATGTCTAGTTACATCCTTAACCGCTGTAGCCACGGATGCCACCGTGTCTACTAGGGAAGCCGTGCGGGCTTCATGCAGCTCGAGATCCTCTTTGAGTCTTTGCTTGAACTGCAGTCGGTAGCCCATAAGTCTCGCACCAAGCCACAATTGCAGCTCAATTCCATGATCTTAGAACGACATTAGAGCAGAGCTCTGTTTCTGTGCTCAGAAAAATGCATATGCCATCATATACCATATAGTGTATCAAATATAACGTCAAGTCCACATTGATAACAGGGACTGTCCAATAAAGGCTTGCTTGCAGAACTAGTCACATAATGCTCCTATTAGGTGGAGGAATAAAGTGGAAGGCAAACAGATGGGCTGACCTAACCGTCAAAAATGAATGGAGGGCTGGACTCCAGCTTAAAGCTTCATGTATAAAGTCACTCCCCTGGAACTAGACTAGGTAGGCTGTAGAGTACTGAAGTAACATTCAAACAAAATTAAAGTACTCACACTTGGCAGTGTAATCCTGTAGTCCTGTAATCAGTGTGCTACTGCACCATAGATCCTGGAAGGCTGTGTCCTTAAGAGGATGAGCAGGCGGTGCACAGCTTGTGGAGTGTGAGGCAAAAGAACACGATGGTGGCTGGATCACGGTATAGATATAAATAGCTTCTTTATTTGGCTCTTACAAACAACTGTATTTTAAGGAAAAGGTGGAATCCATACGGCAGAACAGCCCCTCTGTTTCTTCCTCCCATCCTACACCTCTTCCTAACTCTCCTCCTGCCTTCCTTGACTCTTTTTCCACTGTCTCAGAGGACGATGTGTCGCTGTTGATCGCCTCTTCTCCCTCTACCACTTGCCCACTTGACCCCATTCCCTCCCATCTCCTAAAACCTCTTGCTCCTACTATAATCCCTATGCTCACACACATTTTTAACTCCTCCCTCTGCTGTGGAACCTTTCCATCCTCCTTCAAACATGCAACAGTCATACCATTACTCAAAAACAGCAAGCTTGACCCAACCTGCCTTTCTAACTATCGACCTGTCTCCCTCCTGCCTTTTGCTCTAAACTCCTTGAACGTCTTGTATTCTCTCGCTTTCTCCATTTTCTCAACACCTATTCTCTCCTAGACCCTCTACAATCTGGCTTCCGCACTGCTCACTCCACGGAAACATCCCTCACTAAAATAACTGACGACCTCCATGCTGCCAAAGACAGAGGTCATTACACTCTGCTCATATTACTCGACCTCTCTGCAGCATTTGACACCGTGGACCACCCTCTTCTCCTTCACATTCTCCATACTCTTGGTATTCGGAACAAAGCTCTATCCTGGATCTCATCCTACCTCTCCCATCGTACTTTCAGTGTCTCTTCTGCTAACACCTCCTCCTCCTCTATTGATCTCTCTGTGGGGGTACCCCAGGGCTCTGTCCTGGGACCTCTTCTCTTTTCTCTGTACACACTTTCTCTAGGTGACCTAATAACATCTTTTGGGTTTAATTATCACCTCTATGCTGACGACACACAAATATACTTTTCAACACCCGATCTTACACCTGCTGTACAAACCAAAGTTTCTGAATGTCTCTCTGCTATATCATCCTGGATGGCGCTCCGCCGCCTTAAACTCAACATAGCTAAAACAGAGCTCCTCGTACTTCCTCCCAAACCTGGCCCTACTACCTCCTTCCACATTACTGTTGGAACTACGATCATTCACCCAGTAGCCCAAGCACGCTGCCTAGGGGTCACACTCGACCCCTCTCTCGCATTGGCCCCTCTCATTCAAAACATTTCTAAAACCTGTCGCTTTTTCCTCCGCAATATAACTAAGATACGCCCTTTCCTCTGTTGCTCGACTGCTAAAACTCTGACTCAGGCCCTCATTCTCTCCCGTCTTGATTACTGTAACCTCCTGCTGTCCGGCCTTCCTGCCTCTCACCTGTCTCCCCTACAATCTATCCTAAACGCTGCTGCCAGAATCACTCTACTCTTTCCTAGATCTGTCTCAGCATCTCCCCTCCTGAAATCCCTCTCCTGGCTTCCGATCAAATCCCGCATCTCACACTCCATTCTTCTCCTCACTTTTAAAGCTTTACACTCTTCTGCCCCTCCTTACATCTCAGCCCTAATTTCTCGTTATGCACCATCCAGACTCTTGCGTTCTTCTCAAGGATGTCTTCTTTCTACCCCCTTTGTATCTAAAGCCCTCTCCCGCCTTAAACCTTTTTCACTGACTGCCCCATACCTCTGGAATGCCCTTCCCCTCAGTACCCGACTAGCACCCTCTCTATTCACCTTTAAGACCCAACTTAAGACACACTTGCTTAAAGAAGCATATGAATAGCACTGTGAATATTCTGCAGATGCACTTACCAGAACTCCCTCCTACTGTCTCTATACGTTCTCCCTACCTACCAATTAGACTGTAAGCTCCTCGGGGCAGGGACTCCTCTTCCTTAATGTTACTTTTATGTCTAAAGCACTTATTCCCATGATCTGTTATTTATATTATCTGTTATTTATTTGATTACCACGTGTATTACTACTGTGAAGTGCTATGTACATTAATGGCGCTATATAAATAAAGACATACAATACAATACAACTGTTCACATGGCGCTGTGAGAGGAACAGTTGTTTGTAAGAGCCAAATAAAGAACCACCGTCGTGTTCTTTTGCCTCACACTCCACAAGCTGCGCACAGCCTGCCTGTCCTCTCCAGGACACAGCCATCCATTTCTATGATCTGAATCGTCCTGCTCTGCAGTACCTCTTCTTTCCTTTGGCTGGTCTAAACTATTGGGACCATGAACAGTGGTATCCCCTGTTTCTCATGAGCCATGTGTCCGGCACTACTTTGTTCTGAGGTCTTGTAACTGCAAGATCGTCTTTGGTTCACCGCAAGCAGTCCAGGTCCAAAGACAGATCCCACCCCTGCCACCAGGAAATGCCTGTCACGGGAGACCAGGACTTTTAACACCTTTTTCAAGGGATTATTCACTAGGCGGAACATCGTTGTGGAATAAAATTGGGTTTATTCGGATAAAATCCGCAGACAAACATACATGGAACACAATACACAGGTGATTACACACTTACTGGTGGTATGGGGTCGAAAACTTGCCTCCAGATAGGTGCAGGGCGTCTGCTTCGGAAGGCTTACCCTGATTGGGAAATCCCTCCTGGCTTCCTGGTCCTCTTTTCGGTTAGAAACCTTAGCCACGACCGCTACGCTAGGCTTTCCTAGTTTCAGAAATGAAGCCGGCTGCTCTGCTATTCGTAACAGAGCAACTTTTAAAAGCTTGTCATGCTTCACCGACTCAAGCTAAAGATGGTCTGGTTCTCTGCCTAGGCCATCTCCTTACATACCCTCCGCTGTCCTATCTTCAGCATGGAAGTAAGAGGAGCGACCAATCAGAGCGTGGGAACCCTATCTGTAACAGCTTGCAATCCTCTGATTCTGTCATCTGCCGCTGAGACCCCTGAGGAAGGTAGGGCAAGAGGAAGAGTAGATGGGTTGAATCTGTAATTAACGAAGAAAGGGTACTCCAAGGTTGAACCACTCCGTGCGTTGTTGTGGACGAATTCTGCCCAGGGTAAGAGTTCAGCCCAGTCATCTTGGGAGTCCAATACAAAGCAGCGTAAATATTGTTCAAGAGACTTGTTGGTCCCCTCCGTTTGACCATTAGTCTGTGGGTGGTATCCAGATGAAAAATGAAGAGCGATACCTAGCTGGAGACAAAACGAGTGCCAGAACCGGGAAATGAATTGAGAGACTCTAACTGATACTATAACCAAGGGTACTCCATGTAAACGAAAAATCTCCCTGATGAAGATATCTGCTAATTTGGGAGAATTGGGGAGACCCTTGAGGGGTATGAAGTGGGCCTGTTTCGAGAATCGGTCCACTACTACAAGAATCGTGTTCATGCCCTTGGAGAACAGGTAGAGGTTGAAGGTGACCTGAGGGAAGTATTCTGGGCGTTTTAGTCCTGGCACACGTAGGGCACGCAGCTACAAATTTTTTTACGTCTTTTTGCATTCCCGGACACCAAAATGTGCGAGAGATAAGATCCAGTGTCCTCTTGGTACCAGGGTGTCCTGCCAATTTGGACGAATGACTCCACTCGAGGACCTTCTTATGGTGCATAGAAGAAGTGAAGAGACGGTCCTGCGGTGGCGAGATGCCAGGAGGAATGTGGCTTTGTTGACGGACAATGTCTTTGAGCACTCCAAATGATGTGGCCGAAAGAATACATTTAGGAGACAGAATGGGTTTTTGCTTATCCTCAGATTTGTCGTCCAGAGAAAATTGACGAGATAAGGCGTCAGCTTTGACATTCTTGGATCCAGGAAGATAGGAAATTATGAAATTAAATCTAGAGAAAAATAGCGACCATCTGGCTTTACGGGCTCCCAGGCGACGTGCTCCTTCAATGTAAAGCAAGTTCCTATGATCCGTGAGAATAGTTATCGGATCTTTGGTACCCTCCAGAAGATGTCTCCATTCTTCGAGGGCCAATTTCATGGCTAGGAGTTCCCGGTTCCCGATATCGTAGTTGCATTCAGCTGGAGAATTTTTTTCCAAAAAGAAAGCACAAGGATGCAACCTGGATAGAGGATTCTTTCTTTGGGACAGAACAGCGCCTACACCCACGTCAGAGGCATCAAGTTCAAGAGTAAAAGGAAGTTTGGGATCAGAATGAATGAGAACAGGGGCGGACACGAAGGCCTTCTTGAGAAGTGCGAAAGACTGAAGCGCAGCAGTGGGCCAGGAAGCAGGGTCCGCTCCTTTCTTGGTTAATTCCGTAAGTGGAGCCACTAAGGAAGATACATTTTGGATGAACCTGCGATAATAATTTGAGAATCCAAGAAATCGCTGTACCGCTTTAAGAGAAGTCGGTTGAGGCCAATCCAGGACTGCTTTGACCTTGGCGGGATCCATGGTGAGGCCGGTATCAGAAATGATGTATCCCAGAAAAATGTTAGATGTTTGATGAAAATGTAATTTCTCCAGTTTGGCAAAAAGTCTGTTCTCGCGTAGGCGAAGGAGCACTTGTTTCCCGTAAGAGATGTGTTCTTGTGTAGATTTAGAAAAGATTAATATGTCATCGAGATAGATGATTACAAAGGAGTTGGGAAGGTCCCTAAAAACTTCATTTACGAAATCCTGAAACCGGCTGGGGCATTGCACAGACCAAAAGGTATGACTAAGTACTCATAATTTCCATCTCTGGTGTTGAAAGCAGTCTTCCATTCATCACCCTGACGGATCCTCACAAGATTATAGGCACCTCGTAAATCCAATTTAGAAAAAATATTAGCTCCTTGTAATCAAACAGTTCAGAAATGAGAGGTAAAGGGTAGCGATTGTTGACCGTGATTTTGTTGAGGGCCCGATAGTCTATGCAAGGGCGTAAGGTTCCGTCCTTCTTCATGAAGAAAAACCCAACGCCCGCAGGAGAGGTGGACTTACGTATAAATCCCTTCTGTAAATTCTCTGCAATATATTCCTTCATTGCCTTGGTTTCGGGCATAGACAACGGGTAAGAGGTCCCTCTTGGAGGTGTGGTGCCTGGAAGTAGATCAATGGGACAATCGAACGGAGGGGGAAGGGCCACCGATTTGACCTTATCGAAGACGTCCCAGAACTCAGCGTACTCTTCTGGCAATTGTACCCTTTCCTTCTCCTCGGACACGGTGGTACCCCCAATGCTACTTGCTTCAAGGATGCAGTTCTTATTGCAAAAGGAGCTCCATTGAACGGGTTCCTTGTTGAGCCAATTCACCCGAGGGTTGTGTATCTGTAGCCAGGCTAGACCGAGGATCACTAATGGATGGAGTGTGAATAACGTTGAATTGGATCTTTTCCAGGTGTTTATTCTCAATCTTTTTTTTTTTTTATAACTTTCATCTTTATTTGGTTTTACAATGCATACATTACATCACCACCCATTAGCGTATATTGATGGGTAACCAAATGCGTCGCTACGAACTTAACGGGTTTACAAGATGACAGACATACTAGACGGACGACATCGACGGACAGGATGCGACAACACATGACTTACCCGACTGGGACGAGACACATGTGGGGTACCTGTGCGAACAGGCAGGGGAAGGGGGGACACCGAAAATTTCTTCCATGGGGGGGAGGAGCCTCTCCTTGGTCTGCAATCTATCTTGCTCCTTCCAGCTGGCAGCTGCGCCCTACTCTGCCCGTTACTATGTCAGTTGTAGGTCTGCTTTGCTGAAGGAGAACGCATCTAATATTATTAATGCAATATTGTGTCGGCGGCTATCCCCGGGATGTCTACTTGGGCTAACCATGGGGCCCATACTTTTAGAAATTTTGAGCCAGAGTCGTTGACCCAACGAGTCAACTGCTCCATCTGGCAGACATGCCAAATTCTGTTCCTGATTTTAGGCAAGGCTGGTAAATCCGGCTGTTTCCACAATGCTGCGATCTCGCACCTTGTGGCGGTTGCGATATTTGTGTGTCGCCTTGGACACACCCCGGACCCGTCTGCCCACTAGGAACAGCCACGGGTCCAGGGGGACCTCCAACTCGAATATCCGCTGTAACCAATCTCTAATTGTTTCCCAAATCGGGACCACTTTCGGGCAGGACCACAGCATGTGTTTTAAGTCAGCGACTTCCCCATACTGTTTTGGGCAGAGCGGGGAATATCCCCTGACAAATTTAGCGAGTTTTAGTGGGGTATGGTACCACCGCATAAGGACTTTATATGCGTTCTCCTTCAGCGTGGCACATATTGAGCTTTTAGCTACCGCTTGCAATATGTGGTCCCAGTCCTCGTCCTCTAGAATCTCCCCTAAGTCTGTCTCCCATTGTCGCATATATTTCAGTCGGGGGGTCTCTGCTGTCTCAGGACAGATCACCTCCCTGTACATCCTAGACGTAAGTCCCCGGGTGTCCGTTTCTCTAGAACACAGCTGTTCAAAATTGGTGCGCGCTGGTCGAATTGGAGCTTTGTTATAAAATGCCCTGACCTGGAGGAATCTAAAAAATTCAATATCTGGCAAATTTTTCTCCTCTTTAATCGTTTCGAACGTCTTGATAAATTTCCTTCCTTCCAGGTCTTTCAATCTCTAATGGTTTCCCAAATCGGGACCACTTTCGGGCAAGACCACAGCATGTGTTTTAAGTCAGCGACTTCCCCACACTGTTTTGGACAGAGCGGGGAATATCCCCTGACTAATTTAGCGAGTTTTAGTGGGGTATGGTACCACCGCATAAGGACTTTATATGCGTTCTCCTTCAGCGTGGCACATATTGAGCTTTTAGCTACCGCTTGCAATATGTGGTCCCAGTCCTCGTCCTCTAGAATCTCCCCTAAGTCTGTCTCCCATTGTCGCATATATTTCAGTCGGGGGGTCTCTGCTGTCTCAGGACAGATCACCTCCCTGTACATCCTAGACGTAAGTCCCCGGGTGTCCGTTTCTCTAGAACACAGCTGTTCAAAATTGGTGCGCGCTGGTCGAATTGGAGCTTTGTTATAAAATGCCCTGACCTGGAGGAATCTAAAAAATTCAATATCTGGCAAATTTTTCTCCTCCTTAATCGTTTCGAACGTCTTGATAAATTTCCTTCCTTCCAGGTCTTTCAATCTTTTGTACCCTGCCTGCGTCCATTTTAGAAATCTGTTACCTAACAGCCCTGGAGCAAAATCCGGATTCCCCACCAGGGGGGTCATCAACGAATGCTTGGTGGTCAGATTAGCTTTAAACTTAGTAGACTCCCAGATCACCAGTGAGTTCGCAATTGCGCATAGCGGGAGTTTTATTGATTTCTTACATTTTTTTGGGAGCCAGATTAGGTTGCGTAACTGTACTGGGGCACAGCATTCTTTTTCCAGAGCTACCCATTGTCTTTTGGCTGGGTTTGAGTGCCATTGGACAATTTGGCATAGTTGTGCCGCCTTAAAATAAGCCATCAAGCAAGGTACCGATAACCCCCCTTTTATCACTGGCCTTGTCAATATGCCTTTTGCAATTCGTGGGCTTTTTTTGTTCCAAATAAATCGAATAATATGCGTTTGCAGTGCGAGGATCTCAGCCTGAACAAGCGGTATTGGGAGGGCTTGAAACAGGTATAACATTCTAGGGAGTAGGTTCATTTTTACGCTATTGATCCTGCCAAACCAAGAGATGCCATAACCCGCCCATACCCTGAGATCTTCCCTCAGCTTCCGCATTAATTTGGGGAAATTAGCTTTGTATAGAGTTTTGTATTCACTGGTGATATATACCCCATAATATTTGATTGCGGAGGGCTGCCATTTAAAATTGAAATTTAGCTCAATCAGTTTTTCGACCGGTTTGGCTAGATTAATGTTGAGGGCTTCCGACTTGGATTGATTGATTTTGAAACCCGAGGCCATGTTGAATACTCTCAGGATCTCAAAGACGTTGGGCAGAGAGGTGAGAAAATCACGTCATCCGCATAAAGTGCCACCTTATGCGATTGCTCTCCTAACTCTATTCCTGCTATATCTGGGCTTAATCTGATATGTGCCGCAAGGGGTTCTATACAAAGGGCGAACAACAGAGGCGACAATGGGCACCCCTGTCTCGTCCCGCTACGGATGTGAAATACCTCCGAGGGGAATCCCTGGTGTCGCACTCTCGCTGTGGGGCCGTTATAGAGGGCTAAAATCGCCTCCAGTAAGCGCCCCCCGAAGCCAAACGCCCCAAGCGTCTCTCTAAGGTAAGGCCAGTCGATCCTGTCGAAGGCCTTTTCGGCGTCCAGACATCACCATAGACGGGATATTTTTTCTTTTGGCCAGATCGATTAAATCAATAATCCGTCTGGTATTGTCTGCCGCTTGCCTACCCCCTATAAAACCGACTTGATCCGGATGTATCAGCCCAGGAAGGACAATGCCCACCCTGTTAGCTATAAGTTTAGAGAATATTTTGATATCCGAATTGATCAGGGATATAGGCCGGTAGCTCTTATAGTCTGCCGGGTCCTTTCCGGGCTTGTGGATCAGTGAGATGGACGCCTGGAGCATCTGTGCTGGAAAGGGCGCCCCTGCCAGTATCCCATTAAATAGTTTCAGCAAGTGTGGAGCCAGTATTTTCCTAAATTTCTTGTAATATAAATTTGAGAAGCCGTCTGGCCCAGGTGCCTTGGCTGGTTTTAAGGACTTCATTACCTCTGTTAGTTCCTCTATAGTGAAATCCCCCTGCAGCGCCTCTCTTTCCTCCCTGCCCAGCGTCGGTAGCTGCGCCTCTGCTAAGAATTTCTCCAATGTGTCTGCGGTCTTTTGTGTGTGGCTGACCTTATCTCCGTCATAGAGTGTCGCGTAGTAATTTTTAAATACCTCTACAATCTGTCTAGGATCGGAGGTAAGGTCCCCCCCCTGAGATTTGATGGATGCTATACGAGAGTTTGGAAGCTTGTTTCGGAGCTTATTGGCTAATAGGGTATCTGGCTTGTTGGCTTTTTCATAGAATCTGCGCTTGGACCATGCTAACTTTTTTTCGGCCTGGGAGGACAGCACCAAATTAAGTTCAATTTTCGTATCTGATAGCTCCTTCCAAATGTCTTGATTTTTGTTTATTTTATGTAGTGCAGTGAGGTGTGCCAATTTCTCCCGCAGCTCTACTATCTTTTTTCCCTTCTCCCATTTACGTCTAGCGGCTATATTAATTAATATTCCCCTAAGGGTAGCCTTATGGGCCTCCCAAAGCGAGGCTTGTGAGTGAACACTCCCCTTATTTTCTTGAAAGTATTCTTTAATCCGTTGCCCTATTTCCACCACTGTTGCCGGGGCTTTTAATAGGAGCTCGTTGAGCTTCCAATTTGCTCCAGGTCTGTCTAGTGTATCTAGTGAGCACCTCAGCTCTATATATGCGTGGTCTGACCACGAGATATCGTGGATCTCAGTATGGCCGACCACCAGGACCACTCTGTTGGATACTAGGAGGTAATCTATCCTACTGTAGCTGTTATGGGGGTGAGAAAAAAAAGTATATTCGCGAGCGTCTGGGTGTTGATCCCTCCAAATGTCGACTAGCTAGCAGTCCTGTATGCCTTCGTGTATTGTTAGTACGTCCAGTTTGTGGGTAGAATTAATTCCTGTACATCTGTCCAAGTCGGGGTCTAACGCGCGATTGAGATCTCCTGCTAAGAAAATATTGCCTCTCGCTACTTTATGCAGCTTGTTAAAAAAGTGCTTAAAGAATCCTGAAGTTTTGTTCACAAGGGGCGTAGATTGAGGCTAATGTTAGGCTGTGGCCTTGGATTTCGCCTATTACAATAATGAATCTACCGTCCTTGTCTATGTGAGTTTTACTTATGGAGAGCGCCAGTCTATTGTGTACCACTATAGCTACCCCTCTTTTTTTAACGTTAGCGGAGGCCAGATGAAAAAATCTATAGTTTTTATCTAAGTATTTGGCGTGATTGGTATTTGAAAAATGAGTTTCCTGCAAGAAGATGATATCTACTTTCTTCCTATTGTAGTCCCTAAATGCTATTCTGCGCTTAATTGGACTGTTAAAACCTTTAACATTGTGTGACAACATGACTAGCTCTCTACTCATCTTTGCTGATATTGGTGCTTGCTTCGAGACCAGGTGTGGGTCTGAGTTGTATGTTGGCTGCAGCTGTAACCGCTACTTCTGTCGTCGACCTTCTGCTTCTCCTCCATCTCCGATACGTCCGGGAGCTGGGAGGGGGATGGGAAGACACAAGAGGGGGGGGGGGGAGGAGAGGGAAACATTGACACAAACACACACACAACATATACACAATGGTCTCAGGGCCCAGGCATAAGTGCCCTGGTCCTGAGTCCAGCGCCCTTGGGTGCTCAGTGGAAGTGGCCAAATTCTTCCTCATCTTTCGCCTTGCTCCCTCTACCACCTTAATTCCCACCCAAGGGACTTCGCCGGTAACTTGGAACGAGTTCCCCACGTGTCCCGGCGAACGGCCCATGTGGATTCCGGTGCAGGTCGTAACCCCTGCTGTCTGGCCCCGCTCCTTTATTTGCTATAAACTACCTCTCTCCTATGCTGAATTCCCTTTCCCTCCAGTGCCTTCTGATCTCCTACCAGCCTTCAAACCCCTTCTCTGTGACTGTTAATCTCCTGACGTACTTCTCTATGTGGAGCCTCTGGTCCTTGCTTGGTGCCTGGCCATACGTGCCTCCCAAATTCCTGTGTCTGGTGACCTCTGTGATCGGGACAACTGCACGTAGTGCTGACATGTATCTGGGTTTTTGACTACACCTGAATCGATTATAGATTGGTTACATGTGACCTTTTTATCTCCTTCCCGTTCTCGCTCCATCTCATCTATCTTCCTGTTTGAGTATTGTCTTCTCGCTTTCTTCTTTCTCCTATTTAATCTCCTCTCCATCCCTTATCCCTCTCCAACACTTCTATAAACACTTCCCTTAAGCTAACCTACAGTACTCTTACCTTTCAAAATATCACATCCCCCTTCCTTCTCGTCGACCTACATACTACTACTCTACTTCTCCTCCTTACTCATCTCCTCTCTGTTCCCTCCTCCAACCCATCTATCTACTGCTTCTCCCGTTCTCACCACTTACCCTAAGCCACCTACTTAATCTACTTACTCCATCCTCTCTCGCCCTGTTACACTTCCCCCTCCTTGCTTCTCGCCTAACTTCCTCCCCCCCCCTCTGTTTTGCCCACCTTATCCGTGCTACCCGTGCCCCTCTTATCTCCCTCCCTAACTGTTCAATCTCTCTCTCTCCGCCGCCCTCCTTAGCTCTATAATAAGTCACATCCACCAAAGTTTCGTTTTATTCTCTCCGGTGCAGTCCGTGCCGATCACTGTGTAATGCTCCGGCACCATCTCTATTCGGCCTCCTGACCTGTGTGTAGGAGCCCCTTCCGTCTGGGGTATCACCAGCTCCCGGCGGTCCCTTCCTCCCGGTGTGCGCTCCCTTGCTTGCCGGCGTTGTTACTTCCGGCTGTTCATTGTCACGTCGTTGCCGGCGTTTCTTCTGACCATCGCCACCTCCAAGATGGCCGCTCCGGGTCCCGCCCCTTCCGGTGACGTATTTCCACTGGACGCCATTTTGGAATTGGCAACTCACCGAGGCGGACACATCATCTCCAATGCTTCCCGCTCGACCCGATCTTCCCGCCTTCCTGGTTCTGCGTTCCACGCTGCCTCTGCTGTCTCCGCCATCTTGGGTGCCATGCCACCTCCACGAGGTAAGTCCAATTGATTTTTTTTTTTTTTTATAACTTGTGTTTTATTAACAGATAACAATACATGGTATACAGAAAGATATTTTGTGACCATTTAGTGCAACAGAAATAAATTAATTACAATCAATAAAATACATAGATGATTAAAGCATATCGGGGCACATGGCTTTTCGAGCCCTACTAAGCCATGTGAATTGGGGAAATCAATAGTGTGTAGGGAAACAAAACAAAACAAACAAACAAAAAAAAGAAATACCTTGGGGGGGGGGGAGCGGAAGGAGGAATAGGAGGTTGAGAGGGAAGGTGGTATGGAGCCGATTTATCTTTTTGTGTGCGAGCCAGATTACAAGAGATAGTCCGAACTATTTTTAATTCCGTCTTTACCAGGAGCCTTTACTTATGGCGATTGTGTTAATGTAGGAATTAGTCTTATGTTGAGTTTTTCACTCCTAGAGGAGAACGCATCTAAACTATCATTGCCAGATTGTGTTACGCTCCACCCCGGGGATATCTGTCTGTGCCAACCACGGTGTCCAGACTTTTAGAAAGTTGTCGCCAGTGTCGTTAACTAAACTCGTTAACTTTTCCATCTGGCAAATAAACCAAATGCGATTCCGAATCTTTGGGATAATTGGTATATCGGGGCGTTTCCATAGTGCTGCGATCTCGCACCTCGTAGCGATTGCGAAATGTGCAATTAATTTATTGTGTGATTTTGATAGATCTTTTAGAGGTCTGTTCAGAAGGAACAGCCATGGATCTGGGGGAATTGTAAGGTCAAAAATCCTTTGTATCCAATTTCTAATCTCTTCCCATATTTGGGATATACGCGGGCAAGACCACAGCATATGCAACAAGTCAGCCGTTTCTCCACATTGTTTAGGGCACAATGGGGAGGAGCCTGGAACAAACTAAGATAATTTGAGTGGGGTGAGGTACCATCTCATAAGAACCTTATATGCGTTTTCCTTTAGTGTGGTGCATATAGAGCTCTTTGCGGTAGCTAAGAATATGGTGTTCCAATCCTCATCATCTAGAGTCTCCCCTAGATCTGTCTCCCATTGATTTCTAAATGACGGGGTTTGTTGACTTGAAGTTATAGAATCGACCACTTCACCATATATTGTTGATATAAGTCCCTTAGTGTCGGTTTCAGCCCGACAGAGCTTTTCGAATTTCATCAGGGGAGGGTATGGGGCGAATTTGTTGTAAAATGCTCTGAGCTGGAGGTATTTAAAAAATTCTGCATGGGGTATATCTTTTTCTAATCTAATATGGTCGAATGTTTTGATTTTTAGATTATAACCCTCCAGATCTTTAATTCTATGATAACCTTTCGATCTCCAAATTGAACTATTACCACCTACTAGGCCGGGCGCGAACCTGGGATTATTCCAAATAGGGGACATCAAGGAATTTCCTGATGTGAGTGAGTTCTTTAATTTCGATGCTTCCCAGATCGATATAGAGTTGGTCATTGAGGTGAGCGGCAGAGCAATGTGTTTCCGTGCGTTTTTAGGTAGCCAAATCAGGCTGCTAAGCTCCAATGGGGAACATGCAGCACCTTCCAATTACACGCATCTTTTCAATTTAGGATCAGAATGCCATTGAATAATGTGACTTAATTGAGCCGCTTTATAGTATGATAACAGGCAGGTTACCGCTAGGCCTCCCGCAATGACAGGTCTTTTCATATTTAATTTATTAACTCTCGGGTTTTTCCCTTTCCAGACAAATGTAGATATTTCAGACTGAAGCGAGAGTATATCTTTCAGTTTGAGTGGCACTGGAAGAGGCTGATGCAGTATAGAATTGAGAGAAACCCTTGTCTAGGAATTGGGGTGAGTTGGTTTTGCTGAAGTGTGTCTCTTGTAGAAACAGCACATCTGCCTGTTTTCTTTTATAATCTGAGAAGGCTAATTTTCTCTTTATTGGGCTATTAAAGCCTTTCACATTGTGAGAGATTAAAGTTAGCGCCATATTTTACCGTAGGAGAGGTGTGTTATGATGCATCTCATATACTTACTGCTGATGATAGCTCTAAGTATTCTCATCAATGTATCTGTTGCTTCTTTGTCGATTAGGTTCTGCTGTGTGGCTCTTTGTTCCCGACTTCCGGGGGGGATGGGGAGGAGGGGGGAAGGAAGGGTGGACCAAACAGGGAAGGCTACATGAGGAATAAAACAAAATTTAAAAATTAACATGTAAAAGAGTGAGAAAAAAAGAAAATAGCTATGGATGAAAAATAAAACTGTTTGTCATCAGAGCGGAGGCGGAACTTGGGCCGCACGTCAGCGGCGAGGCTGGACGAGCGCACCCGTCACGCGCCGGTGCGGGGGGCGGAGTCAGAGCCTGCTGGCGTAGAGTTAGACCGTGCAAGATGCGCGCGCGTAACTGGGCCACGAGATTGCGCATCCTGGATGTCCGTCGCGGGAGGGTCTTTAAGGTGAGGAGATGGTCTACAGCCGCCAGGATGGCGATTCCTCACACTATCCCACCAGCCAATAGAAATAGGGGCTCGTCTCTTGGCTGATGTCAGAGGAGGAGGTTGGCTAAGCCATCTCGAAAAGCCGGGTGAGCGGGAAATATGAATTACCCAATGGTAGAAGCGCCTACGAGCTCTTTCTCCTCTGGCTAACTCTTTGCCACCTGCTGGGCAGGCTCCGTCAAGTCTAGCAGACTCAAAAGGTATCCCACAGGATGCGCTTTGTTCTCCGGGCCAGGAAAAGCGCCCTTCCTCACACACCAAATGGGTTTCTCACCTCTGGACATCCTCTCCTCTTTGAACTACGGACTCTATGCAGACATGCTGGCACCTTAAGTAGATGCTCAGGCTGACTGCATAGAGACTTATAAATAAATGACTTATAAATAAATGTATAAAACATAATAAAACACACCTGGGGATACTCATAGTTGTAAGGGAAATAGGACTGAGATATCAGGAGTTAAGGGGACACTGGGCAGCCCCGGTGTAATTATCCCCGCGTACCGGTAAATCATGCCTGCTTGCCAGGGAGAATTATGGGACTACTGGTAGCTCCAGCCCCTGAACTCCTGCAAACAAAATAATTGTATTTCTACCCAAATATCCCACCTCAAACTTACACACACAGAGTTTCATAAGTCTGGGGCAAAGTGAACATGGAAAAGTGGAAAAGCACAGGTCACTTTAACTTTTCATGCAATGCTACCTTGCCCCTGGCTTGTAGTGACCCACGATTTTCAGGGGTAACCTGATGAGCTTAACCTTTATTGTATGGTCTGGTTAACCTTACCCGTCACATAGTATAATGTCTAATATTTCAGAGAACCCAACAGAATGATGTGACATACCTCATGATGTCTGATATGCTTTATGGTCTGTTTATTTTAGTTAACCCCATGTTCTCTCCTTGCAGTGAGCCACTGTTCGCTTTTAGCATATCAATATCTGCAGGTTTTGCATATGAGCAATTCTCTGCCCTTTTTCCCAGGCATTGCTCTTTAGGTGTCATCCCTATGGATTATCATGTCAATCTGTATATGTATACCCTCCCTTATCATCGGAACCTACCTATATGGTAATATATTTCTTCTGCTTGAAATTCCCCAAAAGCAGTGACACTGTCTCCACATTGAGGTATGATTCACCTTTGTGGTAGGACTGCAACGTACTCCAGAGCGAGATTCTACATATTTGTGGGCAGCAGAGAGGTTTTAATCTGGCAACATTATTTGTTGATGCGGGTTGTACCTATAGTGCACATAAATGAAAGCTTATTTTTTTACATACAGCTCCCACTGCTAATCAACTCATACAGTATGCAGCCTAAGGCTACGGACCCAGTGTGGGCTGCTGCACGCGCGCCTGGCATCCTGGCGATGGGAGGCATGGGGGCGTTTTCCAAACAGGGGGAGGGGGGCCCATGAATGAAAGAAGCTGTCTCAGTTGCTTTGACACCGTAAGCATCCAGAACAGTATTTCTGCCATCTGTCTTGTACCAACACTGAGAGCATTCTTCTAGCACTGATTTCCCTGATTTCCCTTTTCTTTTCAGAGCTTTGGCTTGGAGCTCACCTCCCGCCCCCTTCTCCCCCCACCTTCCCTTCGCTGCCATTGGCTCTGAGCACACCACGTGACCGCATCTCCGCACGGGAAGACATATTTCTTGTCTTCCCTGCTGGCTGACGCGTCACAGTGTTTCGTGAGCCAGACAGCAGAACCCACTGGGGCCTACTTGATTGAGCTGAGTGGCTGCCACGCGCTCTTCCGTCACCACCAGGACTCGGCCTTAGTAGATTAGATACTCTGGTTCATGATGGGGATAACAGGACGAAGGCTGATTAACTAGTAAAGCAACTGTATGAGGGATGACACCTCTATTATCTACAATTACTCACACTGATGAGATTTGGACTGTGAGTGTATTTCTATGATATTATTCTGTCCAATTGCCATATAGGCAAGAGTTAATTGATTACGGATTGTCTGCATTAAATTATCCTGTGCACCGAAGGGTTACTACTATGGTGAGCACAGGCTGCTGGTTAATCATTGATAAAAAGTAGACACAGCAATATGTGATCATGACAGATATATATTGTATGGACCTCTTTAAGCCATAAATCTAGTGATAACTTTGTCTTTTGTTCCAATGGTTATTATGAGTGCCGAGTTTTATGTCTGTCTATTTAATTAATTGTTTTGTTCTACCTATGCTAATTTGTATGCTTACATGTTGCTAGGTGACACCCTCCACCCCTTGCCCTTTGTATGGCTCCTTTTGTGTAAACTTGTGTATTTAAAATGTGATTTTCACCTGGTGCAAAGCCTGAAGAAGGTCCCCTTGGGGACCGAACCGTCGGGCTCCTGTGTGTTATGGGTCAATAAAAACTTTTTCTGGTGGTGATAATTAGACCATTCTGGTCTTTTCTTATATCTCTAAGGACGTCTGCACATCCCTCTGTGATAGGCTGAGCGGCCTGTCACTCACCCAGGGACACATGTTGAATGTATTATATATTTATTTTTTACCAATTCAATGTTTAAGAAAAGGATTTTTGTCAAATACTAAATAATCTTCCAAGCCCAGTTTGCCTTTTTGACGGTCGGCAGAAGCAAAGCCCCCAAACTAAACATGCCAAACTCAAAAGCATGCCTGTAGTATTTATGTCTTCTGTTTTAAAGGTTTACAGATATAAAGTCCCCTGGTTAATGTGTTTTTGCATGCATATTATTAAAGTTTAAAAAAATAAATGCATACAAATTTGCAGTTTCCCCTGTTCGATTTCCCCCACCACCTTCCTCTTCTTAAAAAAAAAAATTATTGCATGGAAGGGGAAGTAGGGGTTCCCTAGAGCTGAAATATGCTATGTTTAGCTCAGTGAACCCTTAAGCCTAAAATACTTATGGCTGAAGGTAGCATAGTTAATATCCCCTCGGCAAGCAAAATGGAGGTTTAATGCACTTACAGTATGTCACACGGGCCAATAGGAAGCTGCAATGTCATCCATTCCTACTGGTCAGGGATTTAAATACAAGAAAGTACCGGTGCTACGTTCTCTGATAAGTATCAGGGGAATTAGGAGGTCCCCGGAGCTGAAATGAATACAGTTCAGATCCAGTGAGCCCCTGTTTCCCGTCCTTTAAACGCAAAGAAAAATGTGAGTTGCATTTTGTTATCTATATTTACTGTCAAAAATGCACACTATAATCAAAGAATCTGTCATATTAGCGCAGTTTTTCTTTAGGGATGATTTTCTTCCAAGTAACAGTCTGTGAGGAGTTTGACACATTTGCTACTAGCCATCCTGTGGTACTTGATTGGGATAGTTGCTGGCAAGTTATGGTGTTGGCATACACCCAATTTCAAGGGTCATATGTATGCTATATTTGTAGGGCAAATAGTATGGAAATCTAACATGTAACGTATTGTTAAAAAAACTTTATATATATATATATATACATATATATATATATAGATAGACCATACGATACCGGTTGCAACACGACATCAAGGGACAGCACGCATATGGTGTGCCGGCTGTGCATTGGATTTTATATATATATATATATATATATATATATATATATATATATATATATATATATATATATATATATATATATATATATATATATATATATATATATATAAAATCCAATATATATATATATATATATATACTGTACACACCAATCAATGGTCTGTCAAGTTACCAATAGTATTTTTATTGTTCGATCCAGCACTAGATAGCCTAGTGTTTGATGGAAGAATATAAATACTGTATTATACATACATTTGCCCTGTGACGGATTACTTGACTTCGTGATTCCGTTGATTGGTGTAACAATATTTTGTATAGTCCGCAAACTAGGCCTTCTAAGGCAATACAGTTTGTTAATGCGGCTATTTTCTGTGTGTCTTTCTCGCTCTCTCTTGCTATCTATATATATTTATTTTTATTTATAAAAATGTTTTACCAGGAAGTAATACATTGAGAGTTACCTCTCATTTTGAAGTATGTGCTGGGCACAGAGTTATAACAATACATGGCTACATTAAAAAAATTCCCTCCCCCCTCCTCTCTCCCACTCCCTCCCTTTTTTTTTTTTTTTTTTTTCTTCCCCCAATGAGTTGGTTCTTTTTATTTTATTTTAATTCGTACGACCGAGTAGGGACCGAAAAGTCGTTCAATCCCCTTATAAGTTAAAAGATGTACTGATATTACACAATTACGATTATATGTATATACGCATGTTCTTCATATTTAAATTATGTCTGATATGTCATGTATGCTCTGCTTAATAAAAATTCAAGTTATAAATAAAATAAAAAAACAGGTTATACTGTACACTCAATTTACAGACATTTCATGGACAGATAGAGTTGGAAAATTGGACACAGGTGAGTTTCAGATTGAAATAGAGAAGCTTTAACATCACCAAACATCAGCGAACAGCAGCAAACGGCTCCCAACTTTTGGCTGCACCAAACACTGTCCACCTTTGGGGCAACGCAGTCCTTTGTCTTCTTGGCTCATTAACATTCCAGAGGGTGGGGTTGACGTTCCACATAGTACAAGCAAATGTTAATCCTTTGCACGCTGGTCTTGTGCAGAGGGGAGCAATTCTTGGGGAGCCTCATCAAGTGTCTGCCTTTGGGCAACGCAGATGTACACTGAAGGGGTTCAGATTGAATATATTGTGTATATATCTTTTTGATGGGCTCTTTAACCATGTCAATTTTTTTCCAGGATATATTAATTAATTGCAGACGTGCTGCTACCTCAATTGCTATTTGTCCCCCAGCACCGTACTATCTAGCGGTTGGATGTTCTGATAGCACAGTGAGAATATATGACCGGCGAATGCTTGGAACAAGAGCAACAAGTATGTAATGAGAGACATTTGTCAATATACCAGTTTGGGGAGGGGTCGGGCGGGATTGCAACTGTTTCTGTAGAAATTAATGAAATTGTGTGGATGTTCTGAACAATCTATGTTTACAAACTTCCTGGAATATTCTAAAAACAAATAAACAAGTAGGTCATATGTGACGGTGAAGGGGTACCCAGGCCAATAATAAAGGTATTATGCTCGGCTGGGTGCCCCTGAGCCATATGGGGGAATTGTGATTGTCAGCTCTTCAACCCAATCATGGCATGTATCTGCATTTGTGATAAAGATGTATATGTATTTTTACTGTTCCAGGAGTGCCAACCAGCGGAGATGTACGGGGCGTGAGTTTCAGGGGCGATTTTACGGTAAAATGTTGTCAGGGTGTGTTTGGGTAGACGGGGGCCACTGTTGCGTGTTACCCCGAAACACGTACTCAGGAATCCCCCCAGATTGTTGAGGACATGAGGAACACAGACCACCGGATAAAATACTCCCTAGAAAGCAGTTTGCAGCTCACCGTCACATCTCCCTGCTTCAGCACAGACCAGAATAGTAAGACCGGGCAGAGGATTGAATCACATTCACAGTACCCCGTATATATGCCCACAAACCCCGGGACCCAGGTTGGAGTTCAGTGTATCTCCCAGCAGGTATAAGGTGGCAAGAGTTATATGTTTTTAACTTTAAGTAATGTTCAGTATGGGTAAAAATCCATTTGCATGAGAGACAGAGTGTCTACTCTGCCCTCTAAGCTTCAAAGGCAATCCAGGATATGGAAGTGTTAAACCAGTTGTTAGCTTGCTTGGTAGAGGAAGAGAACTTCAATAAGCCATCCTGGCAAGATGTCACCCTGCCCAGACTTAGCGGCACCAGGTAAGAGGGGAAGGGTCTCATATGCTAAGCGACAAAGGGGAAAAGTTTGCACGTATCCAGAGCAGAATGAGAAGCCCCCTCTGCCAGGTTTGCAAAGTATTGGCAACTCCGTGATAGGGGGACAGAAATATTCCCATGGAGAGAGAGGCTGCACTAGGCAGGGATAAAAATGTTAACCCTTTAAGAACCCGTGCAGTCCATCAGGAAGAGAATTATCATGCTGTAACAGATTCACCTAAGATTCAATGTGTGGTCCAAGAATTCCAAGCTCTGAGTAAGTCATCTAAGTTTCTCAGAGGCTAAGTGTCCAGTTACAAGACTCCAACATTAAGAGGCTACTTGACGGAAAAGCTGCCTGGATTATTTTGCGGTTTGTTTTGCAAATAGGAAAGATTAGTTTTGTATCTCAGTCCCAAAATAAGTGTATTTCAAGTGTTTTTTTGTAAACTAACGTGTGTGTGTTAATTCTGTAAATAAATCACAATTTATTTTATCTCTTGCTTTGGTCAATCAAAGGATCCGGGTATTTTGGTGTTAAAAGTTCTGGTCTACCGTGACATCTTATCACACCTGTTTTCCTATTCATAAATATTTTAGCTCCAAATTATGAAAACATTGCAAATATGTGTTCTTGTCCTTGGAGAGGAGATATTACTAGTTCCAATGTTTCTGAGAGTTGTAGGCAGCTTTTAATTCCATCAGTAACCAAAAAAATGACGACTCATTGTCACGGGAGACCAGGTTTATTGTACACCTTTTACCTGGATCATTTATTGAGCAAAACAAGATAATCAAATAAATTGTAGTTTATTCACAGAAATAGGCATACACACAGTGGAACACAAAATACAGACAAAAAGCACACTTACTGGGGGGCTGGGGTAGAAAACTAGACTGTTCTAGGTGCAGGGACTCTAAATAAGAGTTTTCCCCTGACCGGGACTTAGCCCGAAATCCTCTGGTTCCCAAATCGTCGTGAAGTTCCACTTGCCACCCCTTCTTCTCTTCTGAGAACTTGGACTCTTTTGACCGGGGGTTAGCACCAAACTCCTTGTACTGTACTATAATCGGCTTGCAATCCCAGCTACGACCGCTATGTTCGATTATTAGAACTATATATTTTCCCGGCAGACTTTTCTGAAGCTGGTGCTCTGCTATTCTTGCAAGAGCACTTTTGAAAAGCCACTTTTGAAAAGCACTTCTACCGCTGGAAGTCTCAACGTTCATTGGCTCAGACATTTATTATAGTATTTGGGTCTCCATTCACAAAATACTAAAGCCAATCAGAGTGTGGGAACTTTATCAGTAGATAATCAGAACGAAGCTGGTATGGAAAGCCGGGTCTGCAGGAAACCTGAGACTGCCAAGGGGCATGTGCAAGATTGCCACCTCTGTCCCTTGCCATCTCATGCCACCCGCTGGGTCAGGCTCCTCCAGGTCTGGTAGGACAAATGGCAGCCCAGACGACTGCCATTGATCCCAGACGTGTTACTTGAGCCTTTCCCTGCTACCCAAATGGCTTTCACACCTCAGGCATCCTCTGGTGGCTTTCATCTCTGATGTCCAGCAGACTTACTGGCGGCTTCTTGGTAGCCCTGGTAGCCTGTCTGAACATTGGTTCCGAAAGTCCATTTATAGTGCACAACAGTACATATCAGCACTATTACAGTATTAAAAAAATATACACTTTAAATATTTTCCTAAGTCTCTGGGTATGGAGAATAGAATAGAAAGCTGCACTTTTATTTCTACTAGCCTTTATTCCCCACACACTGTCTTTAGACTTAGACTGGACTCTGAGAGTCCTCTCATAACTTTATCTACAGTTGGAGTACCCAAGAACCGAATACAGGCTCTGGGCTTCCTGGGCATTAACTGTGGTATCACCCTTAACCTAGGGACCCCTTATAGTTACAGGGACACTTTACATCCCTTTGCCCCATTTACCTTTATGGGCTATGCTGAAGCAGGGAACTCTAGCGGTGAGTCGCGCAAGCGTTTTCAAGGGGAGATATTGCCAGGACAATATGCCTACATGTATCCAAGAATCAAGCATTTTTAGTGGAAACGACAACTCCGGACCCCAACTACCTAGGCACATTCTGACAATTTCTCAGCAAAACCCCCCTTGAAACTCATGCCCTAGCAATCTCTGCTCGCTGGCATGGTAAAAACACAAAAAAAATCTTTATTGTCGCAAATTACAGGTTATGCATAAACGGTTGCTGCGCTCAAGAGCTGACACTCCCGAACCCTTATACTCGGATCAGGGGTAACCAAAACAGGGCTTGACCTTTATTATTAGCCTTGTTATCCCCTCACCGTCACACTCATATACTGTAAATGGTTCCTCCGGTCTTATCTACTGTCTTTTTCCAAGCAGTAAACGAAGAGTCCAAAAGGCATTTTGATCATAATAAATGTACAGCGCTTAGACGTAAGGCAACTTGCCCATTCTTATAAAAAGGCCACCTTAGAATTACTTGGTAAATATGGCTAATGTGTGTTAAGCATGACATTCTCTCCCCTTCTACATGCATTGACATTACTCACAAAAGAGGCGCTACAGTAATTGAAGTCAAAATAACAGCTATAAGTTATATTGTATTTATCCTTTTCTGTTTTTTTTTTTAATTACCCCTCAAAACATATCTTTAGGTTTTGTCCTCTGAGTCATTATATTCTAGCAGTTCTAAACCTGTTCCACAATGGGATGAAGCTCTTTGGACCTCATTTGAGAAAGACTTAAACAATATTTATGCTGTAAAAATAGGGAGTCTCTTTCCTTTAAAGAGGAGGTGGAACTGAAGAGAAAATAAAAAAGTAGTGTCACTCCAGGTCTGTTGACAAAATTGAAGTGCTTCTCTGCACCCACTAGTACTGTACCCTCACACTTTGACCACTAAACATGTGACAATAGATATAGTGTAGCTAACGATCTAATGGGACAGTCCTGAATTTGTACAGTAGGTAATATTATAAGCCAAGTTAATTTGAATTGCATTTCTGAATTTGGGACATTTTGCCTTCCTATAATTTTTACGGAGGTAATAGGTGTTAGCTACAGATGCACATACTGTAGGTAGGAGTGAGCAGGAAAAAGAAAAGTAAGGGAGTTAGAAGGTGCAATGTGCTAGCCCGATTGTACCATACAGCAGTACTATACAGCACATTCTTCAAGGGAGGAACATGTTCTTTATTAGGAAAGATACCCAAAAATATAAATATAATAGGCTAGCTGGTTTCTTGCTTAAAACATTAAATATTGATACAAATGTGCTATGCATTTGGTAGTATTTATTTATATACTGTACATGTATGGTTGTACTTTGTTTTTTATATACATTAACATACAGTATGTGTAGCTTTTGGTGTGTGTGTGTGGGGGGGGGGGGGCTGTTGTACACTTGTTACTTTACATTAAATGTTAACCAAAGGTGGGGTGGGGGGGTAAGGAAATGGTGCAAATTATGTTAATAACCATGGGAATACATATATTAATCAGTTTTTTTTATATTTTCTTTGGCTTGCTTTTCTACTGTTACTGTTGTTGCTCTAGGGCAGTGATTCTCAACCAGGGTGCAAGGGAACCCTAGTGTACCATAACAATCTGCCAAGGGTGCCAAGGCCCCAGGGGAGAAACTCTGCTGGCAGCTCAGCAGGTGCATCCCATGCTGCCTAGAGATGTAGGAACTGCGATCCGCCTCTCCTCTCTTAGCCCGGCACAGAAGAGAGAGAGAAACCTCTTCATTTCCAGACAGCGCAGGATGTGCCCGCTGAGAAGCTTACATATTTATGGTGTGTGGGAAGGTGGCTGGAAAGAGGGATGAAGTGTCTGCTTTGTGTTTGGAGAAAAGTGATGGGTTTCTGTGAGAAGGGGGAGGTAGGTTTGTACTTTTTGTGGGGTGAGCTTAGGTGGGTGGTGTAAGTAAGAGAAGGGAGGCAACAGATGAATGTGGTGTTGATTCAGAAAGAGGGGGAGAGGGCTGTGTGAGAAAAGGGGATAAATGTGGAGCATGTGTTGAGTGAAAGGGTGAGTTTGAGTGAATGTGGCATGTGTAAGAAGAGGTTTTGGTAAGTGTGTTGGGTTTGTGGTTGTGAAAAGGATGGTCAGTGTGTATACTGTAGTGCTGACGAGTATTCTAAAGCAAATCTGGGGCAATCACCAACAAGACCCAGGTACATGCTGCAACATTTCAGTGACATTTCTGCAGACAGACTAATGGCCCATCGGATTAACAGCGGGGGTCCCTGGCAGTCCCATTCAAACTGAATGGGACAGCTAAGGACCCCTGCTGTGTTAATCCGATGGGCCATTAGTCTCTGCAGAAATGTCACTGAAATGTTGCAGCATGTACCTGGATCTTGTTGGTGCTAGCCCTAGATTTTCCAAGGCAAGTTTTAGAATACTCGTCGGCTCACCTGTATGTGTAAGAGGCTGAATGAGGTCTCAAGATTAAAAAAAATCTTATGGGGTGCCATATTTAAAACATGAGGAGAACCACTACTCTAGAGCAGAGGTTCCCAACCCCAGTCCTCAAGGATCACAAGTAGTGCAGGTTTTAATGATATCCCTGCTTGAGTGCAGGTTGTTCAGTCAACATGATTGGGCCACATGTGCTAATGAGAGGATAGCCTTAAAACATGAACTGGTAGTGGTACAGCTGCGGCCGCCTTTATCCTAGTGCGGCCGTAGCAGCACAACTCTTATAACCGCGGGCAGATGCAGTATGTTTTTTTTTTCCGGAATATATTGCGGTATTTTAGCGCTCGTAATATTAGCATTTTATTAGCGCTGTCTGCAATACTGCAAAACCGTCTTAAAACTCAGGGGGGCGTTCGCGAGCTGTTGTCTTCAAAGTCTAACACTTTAGCAGTTCAACCTACAGTACGTCAGTACACAGTCTGCGTGTGCGCGCGCAGTAATTGTAAATTTGCATATTTATACATGCATGTGCAGTGCTGTATATCTCATTTGAAAATTGTTGAAACGCATAGGCGTGTACTGTAACAGTATCACATTTTGGCATATACATCGCTCTCCCCTCGCTCGCCCCCGCACGCACACAGGCTAATTTACTGCACTGCAGTATTTCAACTTATTATCTTATCTACAGTACAGTACACCTCTCCCACACCATTCCTTTGAATGTGTGTCTTTCTGGTTTCAATCACATTCCTGCTTGATAGCTGATGATTACTGCGCATGCGTCTGTAACTTCACCACTGCTTGCTTGCGAAGTTCAAGAGTGAGTGACCAAAAAAAATAATATTTTTTTCTCGTCATTTTTTATTTTTATTTTCTCCACAAGCCTGCCTAAACCATCTTGATATTATGATATTCAATCTGTGCTGTAGCTTTTGACTGCGACACTGTGCATTTGACTGCACATGGTTGATTTGTGTGCTTTTTATTTATTTGGGGGTGTAGGGATCAAATTATTATGATGACCTGCCTTTTGAAAATATGTCATTTCTTTGAACTATAGTACAGCTAATCCTTCATGCAGCTGTACCCTGTACCCCCCTCCCCCACGCACACACAAGGCTCGCTCAAGGATTTGAACTTCTTATCAACAGACACCTCTCCAGAACCATTCTGTTTCTAAAGCTTCTCATTGTGCTTTTAATCATCCGTCCCTAGCCGAGCATCACCTCTCTGCGCCTGTGTGTAATCCTCAAAACCATTAATTAATTTTCCTATTGTTGACTTTGAGTCACATCTCTGTAATCCTCTTTGGGAAGGTTGCTATCTGATGATTACTTCGCATGACTCACCCATCTACCCCCCCAACCATTTGAGGCTTTGTTTACGGTAACGCTTGTGATAATCCCTTCTCGAATTTGCACTGTGAAATTGAGAGTTAAAAAAACCATAATCTGATTCATGTTTTTGGTGCAGTAACTTACCACTTTTTGTTATTCTTTCTTTTTCTTTGGTGTAGGGGGGGGTCAATGATTATGATTATCATGAATGTAAAGAAATATTTATTTTATTTTATCAGGAACAAAAAATACAAATATACAATTGATCATAAATAATACAAACTGCAGTCTTTATTCAGTTCTTCTGTCAGTTGAAAATTGAGGGCTGTTGGATAATCATGAATAATGCACATTGATAATAATATTAATTAATAATATATAATATATATAATAATATAATATATATAATGTATAATAATATATATTTTTCCGTCTTTATCTTCTTCCTCATTCTGTGTACAGTACAGTAGTTCATTGAGAGAGGGGAGGTTTTGTGTAAATCATGACTGCAGTTTAGATACACTTAACTGTACACACAGTTCACAAACTTTACACATGATACCCCCCCTCTCCCCCAGTCCATCCTTTTTTTTCTGAAAAGACAAGAAAGTAAAAAATTAGTGCAGTTATGTGCATACTTTTTTATGGCATTGTATACTGTATAGTACAGTACTGTCAAACTAGTCTATACTGGAACTACTGTATACTGTAACTACTGTTAAATACATTGCAACCAGATGGCTAGTGCTGCTCTCTCAGGAAAGAAAAAAATTGAGCAGTTAGGTGCATATTATGGCATTGTGTACTGTATAACTACTCCATATTGGACTACAGTATGCAGTTAGTACTGTCAAACTAGTCTATACCGGAACTACTGTATACTGTGACTACTGTTAAATACTTTGTAACCAGATGGCTAGTGCTGCTCTCTCAGGAAAGAAAAAATCTGTGCCATACTTACCTGTATCATACAGTACAGTACTTGGTGTGCCTGTACTTACCATACTACAGTACAGTACTAAACTGTAGACTCCGGTACGTGTTTTTTAAAATCAGATTCAGCAATGTGCAGGCATTGTAACACAAAGCGATATTATCCATCGAAATCCCTCCATTGGCCGTTTTCCGCATGAGATGACAAAGTTTTCTTTTCTGAGGAAAAACAAAAGTAAAAGTTTTACTGTAATGGTCGGTCAGTCCCCTAAAGAAGTTCCGACAGTCAGTCCCACCAATAATTTTCTCGGGGGTGTCTCCTGTTCACATGCGCATGCGCCTACTGTCGATGTGATGACACGCATATGCGTTTCAAGAAGGTTCCAATGCGCATGCGCCTAGCTTTCCACCAATTGTTCAGTATCTACTGTAGAAGCTGCTCAGCCAATGATATTGCTTACAGGAGATATTGCTTACAGGAGAATTGCTTGACTGTGCATTGATATTTCAAAAACAGAATAAAATACGGCAACATTACTCACCATAGACTTTGCCAATCAGCTGGCGCCGAGCCACTGCCAGATTATACACGTAGTTGACAGGTGACAGCGGGACTACTACACCTGTAGTCAGCTGATGAGGCTGGAAATCGCTTAGGTACATGCAAGCTTGCTGGAATCTGTACGTGAAATCCGGCTCAGGCTGCAGGTATCCGGGCGGGGACAGACAGCAAGGGTTGTCGGTCACCAGGTTTTCACTGACGGTCGGACCGTTATTGGAAGCCGGTGCTGGTGCTGGCGCATTGCTTGCCTGCGACTGACGTTTCTTAGTTGGTTTTAACATGACCTTTCGCCTTTTGAAGTCTCCATGATCATAGATACGGGAAAAATCCGGTGATACACACCAATACCCTCCAATAACATCGGGATCAATACGAAAAAAACATGGATCGATACATAACTTTTTCCTTATTGCACGCTTCCACACATGAGCATCTGGTGAAAATTTGTAAAAGTCATAGTTTTCGATAAAATACTGATAAATTTGACCAACTGTGGCCATCTTATCATCTGTTGCATTAATCGCGGCCCATATTAAATAAGCGTACGTTCTGTCGGGTTTTTGGAACACGGACTGCAGTTGTGCACTCATGTCGGGACTCTCAGGACTCTCAGGACAATAAAACAAGACCAGACACTGTGCTTGTATTTTTTAATATGAAAAGCCTTAATTGATACATTGTTGTAACTTTTTCAGTCCCAAGGCCAATTTACAATGGACCACTGTGGTATTCTTTTAAACACCTGCAAGTCGACACATTACTGAAGCGCATGGGCATTACAATTCATGAATTTCTGCCACCTGGCGGATACGCAAAGAATTGCAACCAATTAAATCCGAACCATTATCAATAAACACATCAACCGCGGGTGTGAATGCAACATGAATGCGGTATGAATGTGGCATGAATGTGGTGAAGTGCGGTAAAGTGCGTGGCATTCGGAAAAAATCCCCGAAAAAATTCGGAGATATTGGAGAATAAACAGGGCCGCGGCTGTACTTGAGGACTGGTGGTGGGAACCTCTGCTGTAGAGGATAAACTATCTTCCATAATGCTTCTTCTGGAGCTGAAATTCACTTTTAAGCCCATTCACGTTTGTCACGTACGGTACATCTGTGAGCACCTGACTTAGAAATGCAACCTAGGGTTAATACACACAGCTACTTTAGCCAACTCACCTTTCTCCTCCACAAGGTACTTTCAATGAGTTCATATTAACCCCTTACTCAATTGCAATCAGATCTATACGCTGCTACTGTAGCACCCAAGAATTATGCAAATAAAATATGTAAAATAATATCTGCCAGGGTCTCAGGCCCTTGTTTATAATAGAAAAAACTATGCACTTAACACACAAGAATCTGTTGTAGCAAAATGTTTCCCGAAAATTTAAATACTCTCCAGAGGATGCAACAGTTCATTCAGAGCCCCAAAGCATCACTTATTAATTTTTTTTAATATATATAAAAATACAGTGCTTAGCTTACAAGAATATACAATTACAGTAAATGCAGTACAGTTTCTTAAAATAACAGGATAAAAAATAAAACAGAAATCCCTATACATTACGTTACCATATGTCATGATTTTCTCCCAAAGAGGTCACTGGGGAAGAAATTAGTTTGGTGCAAAACACACCTCTGTTGAAATCTGATTCTCATAATACATTGCTAAGTCTTATGTACAATTTTTCTCCGTTGAAACAACATAAGCCCACCTCTGTCATAAATCAGCTGTGAGATTGACAGTTTTATGTCAGAGAAATTAAAACCTACCAAACTACATTTAAGTATTATCTTAATATATAACTGCACACATAACTTCACTTCTCTAGTACCTAAACACACAGGAGTCACATCAATGGATTCAGGTGGTCATGGCAGACACAACGAGACTAAGTATGACCGTCTTGTCCCTAAATCTTAGCTAGAAATGGATATGTGTCCCTTATTACCTGCTAGACATCATGTGTCTGGCCTAATTGCAGGTGACTCTGTGCCAAGGTTACACATGTAACTCCTAGTCTGTACAGTTGATGATGTCACATAAAATTCTATTTTTTAATAAAGTCCTCCAACGAAAGCATAACCTGTGTGTCACCTCTCTCTGGAATGCACTAGTAATTATTCACAAGTGTTTCGTTTTCTTTGAGGCTGACAGTTTAGTCTCTGGTTATCGTTTATGACCTTCTAAGCAACACAGGTCACTTTTAGTGGGCCATAAATGATAGCCCCCTCGCCCCCCAATTAAGTCCTCTTTGAAGACCAGCACAGACCCTGGAAAAGTCTTGATTGTTCATTAACCCAATATATTGTATTTTTAAACCCAATCTGTAGCTACATTAAACCCTGAAGCACCAGATTGATTAAAATACCTAATATCTCATGATATTATCATGACAACATCAATGGGTATTGTATAGTACAATTGATCATCTAAATACAACAAATTAAGATAAAGACTTAATATTTTAATTTTGGAAGTCTAAAAGATAGCTGTAAATTAAAGTGCAGACTGGCTTTATATAATTGGTAAGCCACCTATAAGAAATTGTTGGGGTATAATAAATAACAATCACAACAAACATTTTTGTAAAATAAAGCTAGATTTTACTTTTAATACTTAATTGAACTATATTGGTACTGAGTCTTTTTTGTACCCTTTTTATTTTTTTTACAGACAATTATTCATGTCGGGGAACTACAGGAATGTGTGTACGTTTTGTTCCTGCACACCTTGAAAAAAAATCCTATAGAGTAACATCTCTATGCTACAGTGAAGATGGCCAAGAAGTTCTTGTGAGCTACTGCTCAGATTACATTTATTTATTTAATCCTAATGATGACCAAGCAAAAGAGTTTAAATTTCCTTCAGCTGAACAGAGAAGGGAACAGGTGAGGGTCAGCATGCACTGTTTTTGTCTTTATGCAATGTATTGTATTTCTGATGTCATTATCATATAATACAAACATCGGGTTAATACTGTATATCATGCTGCACTCCCACTTTTCATTCTAAAACAGTGAATTACTGTACCTGTCTTCCTTCAATAATATCAAGCTCTTGCTGCAACTACTCTTGATCTATTCTAAATAGGTGAAGGACAGTTCACAGAGGGTAAGTGTACTTTTTATGATATTTCTTAATGGTTTACTCTTTACTTAATGGTAAAAATGGTAGAACTTGCACTCACCAGTTTGTGGTATAGCAACATCAATAGGTGCTGTGATCCTGTGTCCATACCGCTGGACTCATGTAATTAAAAAAACCTGTTTGGATCAGCACGCTGTAATAGAATAAAGAATAGAGAAAAATACACTGACATGTTCCTTTTGGTATCAACTCTCTTCTCTAATGCAGGGGTGCTCAAACTGGGGGGTGATTTTCTTGGGGGGTGTGTGGCGGTTACAGAGGCCCTGTGCCCTTCCCCAAAGCCTTTAAATTAAATGCCGTGGGTGGACTGAGGCCTCTGTAATATCCCTTACTTGCTTCCAGTCGGCTCTTCGGCGACGCGTCGCCATGGCAAAACGGTGTCAAATTATGCTGCAGGGTCATGTGATGTAACATGTCGCCATGGCAACGCACATCATATGACACTGCAGGGTCACGTGATGTGACATCACATGACCTGCTGCGTCATTTAGCACCAGGTCGTTGGAGCATGGGGGCACGAACACTGGAGCTGTGAGGCAGGGAAGCGCAGGTCAAAAACTTTGCGCACCCTGGCACTAATGTACAGAAAAATACAAAAGTCAAGTGGGATTAGTCTGCAGAGACACATTGTTACTACAGCAGAATGAGCACGTTTTGAAGGACCCCTGGCTCCTTCGTCAGGTTGACGTTTACTTAGCAATGGAAAATAAAAGACCAGTTGGTACAGACTATGGGCCATATTTACTCAGCAGTGCAGTGCCATAAGACACTTTTAAGTGCTAATAGACCCTTTATAGCCCATTCATTTAAATGTATCTTAAGTTGTATTCCAATACTGGAAGGTGTTGTATGTCATAGCACTGCTTAGTCAATATGGGCCAATACACTAAAATGTGACAATCATCCTAACAATTACATTTTCATTAAGTCCTTTCGTTTTTTCGGTAATCAATAAGCCAGCAGTTTTGCACCCTAAAGCACTTTAAGGCACTGAAAGTAGAATATGACTGATTACTTAGGAATTATATACAGTCTCCATCAGGAACTGGTCAAACAAAACTTCTTCTTAAAATATTCATGGTCAGCATTATTGCACTGATATACAGTAGTTATGCGAAGACAGCCTTGAATTCCCTTGACTTCTGTGGAAGTATAATAATTTTTATATTATTATCATGTATAACTATAACCAATCTTTTATTTTCCAAAAACAAAGATCTAAAATCCTGCTTTTTATAATAGGGCACTGTGGGTTAAGTTGAAACAGTATGTGAATAGAAGAATGTTCTTTTCCTTCTTTGAACTTTAGTTCACCTTACAAATTGCTTGAACTACTTTTCTTTGTCCTCACAAACAATTCCTTTTTTAGGACTCTCACCTTTTCTTATCTATTAACCCCCGCTTGAGGAGTGAGTCAGAGCGTTATGTACTCTATCAGCCTTGAGAGATGTACCCTGTCAGCATTGAGAAAGGGAGGGAGGGGGGAGATGAGGTAGCCTAATACATGACTTTTCTTTTTGTTTAGTTTGCAAAATACTGTATATCATTGGTAACTATGTAGAAACAAGATAGGATGCCCAATGAAGTCATATGGATTAACATTGCCAAATTATGTATGCACACTTTTTTTTAGGCATAAAGTAGAGTGCTTAGGGCATATACCGCAGTTCATTTATGTTACATATTTAGCCAGGTCACCTGATGGCTACTATTCTGCCCTTAGGCTGGCAGTAAACCCTGGTATAATCAGGTTGCCAGTAGCTGCTATGGGGTTTTCCCTCTCAGATGAGCTGCATTTGAGTGGCAGCGGGAGGCGGTAAAATCAGGCCTGGGCCTAACCAATCATGAAACATACCTGGTGCCCTCCTCCTGGCAGTATTTAAAGTCAGGACCGCCCTAAATGTAGTAGTATCCTTCCCCCACTAAGGAAGGCAGGTCACACAACTGGGAGCCTGAGATTGGGGCATTCCCTTGTACTCTTCCCTCTGGGGGAGAGTGAGTGTGGATCATACCTCTGCTTATGCTAGGAAGGTGGGGAGGAGCTAGGACGGCTGCGGGTGCCTTTTTGCCTGTAGTGGTCGGTCCAGGGACCATCCTTCAGTGAATAGCTGAGAGCACTGCATCGGGCAGAACCTGACTTGTTCCTGTTACTGTACCGAAGAGTAATAAACCGTTCCTGTTGTTATACCTCCTGCCTGGTGCGTGACCTTATTGGGGGGGAGAGGTAATACATTCTACCGTGGGAGATCACCTTCAGATCCTGGAGCCTACAGCAGATGAAGGCACTGCACTGCTAAAGAGATATGTGGGGTATGAACCCCAGTAGCCTAGTCCTGTTTTCCCACTAAAACAGGTGGACGACTCAGCCCTTCTGTTACCAGCAGGTATATGCACCATACACCATATTAATGGTAGAATCTGCCACTGGGTGGGGGAAACAACGTTACACATAGTTACATAGTTGCATAGTAGATGAGGTTGAAAAAAGACATGCGTCAATCAAGTTCAACCTACAGTATGCTAAATTTAGACGACAGATACGTTATCCTATATCCGTACTTACAGTATATTGATCCAAAGGAAGACAAACAAAAAATAAGGGGAAAAAATCCTTCCTGACTCCAAGAGTTGGCAATCAGATTACTCCCTGGATCAACATCCTTCCCAAGGTTACATATTTGGTATAGCCCATTATACCTTCCCTTTGTAAAAAAATGTGTCCAACCTTTTTTGTATCTGCCATCACAGTCTCCATGGGTAATGAATTCCACATTTTAATTGACCTTACTGTAAAGAACCCTTTCCTTGGTTGGTGGTGAAATTGCCTTTCCTCCAACCTTAAGGGATGGCCCCGGGTCCTTTGTACTGCCTGTGGGATGAATAGTTATTTTGAAAGCTCTTGTATTGTCCCAGAATATATTTGTACATAGTTATCATATCCCCTCTTAGACGCCTCTTTTCTAATGTAAATAAATCTAAGTTAGCTAGCCTCTCCTCATAAGTTAGATTGTCCATCCCCTTTATTCATTTGGTGGCTCTTCTCTACACTCTCTAGTTCCATAATGTATTTTCTAAGGAGTGATGCCCAAAATTGTACTCCATATTCAAGGTGTGGTCTTACCAACGCTTTATAAAGGGGCATAATTATGTTTACTTCCCCTCCATCCATTGCCCATTTAATGCAAGATAAGATCTTTTTTGTCTTTGCAGCTACTGTACTGTATGACTTTGGGCACTATTGCTAAGCTGTCGACAAGCACTCGGATTCCCCTAATACAGTTTATCCCCATTTAACTTGTAAGTCATCTGTTTATTCTTGCTTCCCAAATGCATAACCTTACATTTATCTGTTTTAAACCTCATCATGCCTGATTCTCCTGTACATGTAAGCCCATTGTTCCGGCAATATCTCCCCTTGAAAACGCTTGCGCTACTCACCGCTAGGGTTCCCTGCTTCAGCATAGCCCAGAAAGGTAAATGGGGCACAGGGATGAAAAGTGTCCCTGTAACTGAGGGGATCCCTAGGTTAAGGAAGGTACCCTCAGTTAGTGCCCAGGTAGCCCAGAACCGGTGTTGGGTTAATCGGTGCTCCAACCGTAGATAAGGTTGTGAGGGGACTCTCAGAGTCCAATCTAAGGGGTCTATGCACAAAGCTCAGATAAGTCACTTATCGCCACCTTATCGCTAAAAAAAGCTTATTGCTATTCAGTAAACACCAATAAGTCATCGATAAGAGAAATTATCGACAAATTTTTTTGCTGGAAATTTTTTTTGCCAAACTCGCAGCGATAAGCCACTTATCTCCAACTTTCCAAACTGTGGTATTCTAGTAGTCCTGATTAGTTTATTGAGGCTAATTGCAGCTCTAGACTTGAGATTTCCTCTCAAAATCGTCTCGCCAGGAAAAGTTGGCAAGAGGGTTGTGAGAAGCTGCAGATAAGCGGCGAGACTGCACTTAGAAAAAAATGCATATTTCTTGCTTCGGATTGATGCCAGGAGACTTCGGAGCTGATATCCATTAATATCAGCACCGGACACCCCCGGCATGAATCAGATGCAATAAAAAGGCATTTACAGTCAACTTTATTACCTTAGCGGCTAACCGCTAATGCAATGAAGGGGTTAAGGGACAACAGCAGCATCATTAGGGGCAGAGGGGGTGAGTGAATGGGGTACTTGGCCTTTCAATCACCCCCTCTGCCCCCAATAAACATGACAATATGTAATAACCAACAATACTCAACTCACCTACCCCCTGTAACCCCACATAAAACCATTACTTATTTATTTTAACACATGATTCTTCCCAGAGGCCAGTGGGTATCCACTGGTGGTCCCCACGGGTGTCCGGGGGTCCTCAGGTGGTCCCTGTGGGTGTCTGTGGGCCCGCGGGTGGTCCCCTAGGGGTTTGGGGGGGCTCAGGTGGTCCCCACTGGTGTCTGTGGGCCCTCGGGTGGTCCCTGCGAATGTCCATGGGCCTCCAGGTGGTCCCAGCAGGTGTGGGGGTCCCTGGGTGGTCCCTGCAATTGACTAGGGGCCCTCGGGTTATCCCTGCGGTGTCTGGGGGTCCTCTAGTGGTTCCTACGGGTGTCTGGGGGCCCTCGGGTGGTCCCCGCAAGCCTGCAGTACCAATCCTGTTTAAAAAAAATATAAATATGGCATACATTTCAAAAAATACACCTCCCCCCACCCCCCCTACCAAACACATACAGTACAGTAATGGGCAAAATAATTATTATCCTGATATAGATAATAGCTCTTTTGCCCATTATTAAATCAAACATTAGCCAGTCAGCATAAATAAAGTAAATTAAAACCGTTCTACTTACCCCTGCCATCATGAAGGGTATCCTCGTCAGCATACTGCAGGGAAATGTCCTCCGATGCCAGCAAGAATACATTAAAAAATACAATCTAATGGCCACTTAATCACTGTGGTGGTTAATAACCGCTATAGTAATTAAGTGGTTAAGCCCCGTCCCCCGATACCCACCCTGGAGGCCTAACCACCCACCCCGGACCCACTATACCCACCCTGTACCCATTGATTGGCATAGTTGTACATCATACACATATAATATGGGCATGATAAGCCACTATAGCACTCAGTGGTAACCCTAATCAAAAAGCATGAAGGCCAGGGAACTTCCGGTGACGTCACCCGGTATGGACGGCTGCTAGAGGAGCTCCTGAAACCCGCGGGTTGTACAGCGACAAAACCCCCACTTAAACTTCAAATTTATGGACGAAAATAGTCCTATCAGATAGACAAACAGAAGGGGAATGTCAAAAACAAAAAAAACGAATAACCAGGCTGTTACCAAATTTTTCTCACCGTCTCAGCGAGGGAAAGCAAGCACTATGAATCCCCAAGATGGCGGCGGACCGCATGGCGCTACCTCCCAATCGGGGAAAAAGACCCAGCCGAGAGAAAGCCCCCCTACAAGCCCAGAACAGGCAATAACCAGGGCATATCTGGAAGAACTGATGGCGGGAATGGCTGCCACCCTCAAAACCTCCTTCCAAACGGAATTGCGGTCTGCGGTGAGCGACATAAGGAAGGAAATCTCAGGGCTAACAGAAAAGACCACTACCCTAGAGAACAAGCTCTCCGAATCCCTACAAAGACAGGGAGAAGCGGAAGAAGAGATCAGCCGCCTGGGTGAAGAGATCTCCCTCCTCAAAGAAGGCATGGAGGAACAAGAAAACCGTGACCGAAGACAAAACATCCGTGTGAGGAATGTTCCAGAGTCAGTCACACAAGAACAGATTCGGCCTTACCTTCTGGAGTTCTTCAATCTGGTCTGCGGGGAGATGGAGGAAAAGGAGATGGAAATGGACAAAGCCCATCGTGCGCTAGGACCCAAGTCTGACGATCCAAAACGCAGAAGGGACATCATAATAAAAATGCATAAATATACCTCAAAAGAAAGAATTATTTCAGCATGCCGGGACATGGGAGAAATAACTTTTCAAAATGAGACACTACAAGTGTACAACGACTTGTCAAAAGCGACAAGAGACCGCAGACGGGAGCTAAAGCCACTGACTAACCTGCTCCGGGAGAAGGGTATACAGTACAGATGGGGCTTTCCGTTCAAAATCTCGGTGAACAGAAACGGAAAGTTCCTGTCCCTGAAATACCCCGCGGACATGGCCCCATTTGCAAAGGCCTTGGGCCTAACCCCTCCTCAGGCATGGCTATCGGGCAACCTGCCATCTGGAGACACCGCAGGAGACCCACCCCGGACATCGGAGAGGATCGCGGCCCAGCACTCCAGAGACAAGTAAGTAACAGCCGCCACCGCACCCAAACAACACCCCCCTTCACGATCCCGAGAGAGAGAGAAGACCCACAACTACACCGAAGAGTATCCCGTCGGGCCGGAGCTGTACCTGGAGAGAAGCTGCTGACCTCCCGATCAAGACGACACTGGAAACCGCTACCCACAGTGGAACACATGTCATCTATTCCCGCGATGACACCGAGGCAGATCCCGCCAGCCGAGTCGAAATCCTGGTCCACACTCAACTCGACCGGATGGAGTGGGATCGTGGTTTCCCTAATGCCGGTTAACAACGAGGGTCTGGCTCCAGGCCTTGTTCTGCCATGCCCCGATCCCCAGTCTTTCGGACGAGGCCGCAGGGGTGTTCGCTCCACCCCCCCCTTCAGCCGGTAGTCCCGATCCCACGGGATGATTTTTTTGGCCCATAGGGGGGGAGGGGGGTACGGCCCATCAACAAGCAATCAGCAGAGCCTGATCCAACAAAAACGCATTGGCTCAAGAGACGGAGGACAACTGCGACCCCGAGGACCCAGTTCAGCCGATTTGTTTTAAAGGACGCACAAACACAAGTTGAGGTTTTGCGCCCTGGAGGCCGTGAGTAGTATAATAAAAGGTTAAATCATAGAAAGTACCCCGCAGCCCCCCCCCCTCCCCCCGTCTCAACCACAACCCAAGCACATAGCCCCCCCGCCCTTCCCCCCCCCCTCCTCCCCACCCTCCCCCCTCCTCCCCACCACACGTCCCCCCCTTCCCCTCGCACTCCCCCTCTCACCCCCCCCTCACCCTGGTTTCCTTTCCCACTCCCCCCCCCCCCAGCCCCCACCCTCCCCCTCACCCCCAAAACCTAGGTCCACAGTACATGAGAATGATATACATAAACCCATGATCCACAACCGAAAAGTATATATAATGTGTGAAATGACCCTATGCCTCCCCTTATACTTCCCCCCTCTAGAACGACATTCAGAGGAAGTAAAAGTACATAGAAAAGCTATGAGTACCCTCGCTGATTTCTAAACAGCACATAGCATACTGATGAGACAGAGTGATATAACAGATGTAACACACAAAATGTGAAATGCCTGTATTGCCTGAAATGTTCCGTCAACCTCCCCCCCCTCCCCCCACTCCCCTCCCTCCCCCCCCCCTCGACGCTAGATAAAGTTGAAAAATATATATAATGTGTGATGTTCACCTATGCCTCCCTTGGAACAGCACCTAGAGGAAGTGAGGGAACCAAATAAGCCTGAGCTGACTCTCAGACAGTATACAAGATACTCATTACATAGAGTGGTATGAGAGTTACAACATATAAAAATGTGAAATGCCTGTACTGCCTGAAATGTTCCATTAACCCCCCCCCCTCCCCTCCCTACCCCCTTCCCTTCCCTACCCCCTCCCCCTCACTACCCCCTCCCCCCCCATTTCCCCCTCTCCTTTCCCCCCCCCCTCATTCCCCCCTCTCCTTTCCCCCCCCCTCCCTCCTCCCCATTCCCCCCCTCCCTCCCCCCCCATTCCCCCCTCTCCTTTCCCCCCCCCCTCTCTCCCCCCCTCCCCTCCCCTCTCCCCCCCCCCTCCTTCCCCTCCCTCCCCTCCTCCCCCCCTCCCCTCTTTCCCCCCCCTCCCCCCCTCCCCCCCCAACTCCCCCCCTCCCCCAACTCCCCCCCCTCCCCCCCCAACTCCCCCCCCTTCCCCCCCTCCCCCCCCCAACTCCCCCCCTCCCCCCCCTCCCCCCCCAACTCCCCCCCCTCCCCCCCCCCCCCAACTCCCCCTCTTCCCCCCCATCCCCCCCCCAACTCCCCCCCTCCCCCCCCAACTCCCCCCCTTCCCCCCCCTCCCCCCCCTCCCCCCCCACTCCCCCACCACCCCCCCACCCCCCTCCCCCCGGGTGCTATACAAAAGTTGAAAAATGTATGCAATAAGCGATATGTACCTATGACCTTCCTTGGAACAGAACCTAGAGGAAGCAAAGGCTCATAGGAAAACTGAATGTACCTAGGCTGACTGCCAGATAGTGTATAGCATACTTATTGTATAGAGTGGTACAACTGACCCAGCACATAAAAAAATGTGAAATGCCCACACTGTTGGAAAGGAACCGCAACCCCCCCCCCCCACACACCCTCCCCGCCCCTCCCCTCACCCCTCCTGCCCCCCCCCCTAGCCCCCCCCCCCCGCCCCCCTCCCCCACCCACCCCCTCCCCCCCCGGTAATATATAAAAGTTGTGAATTAAACGCAATGTGGTTTATACACCTATGCCTTTCCTTGGAATGGAATCCAGGGGACGCAAGGATTTATAAGAAAACAAAAGGTGCCTTGACTGATTCCCAGATAATATATTGCATACTTATAGCAAAAAGTGGTATAATGGATGCAGCATACAAAAATATGAAAGGCCTATATCGTTGGAAAGGTTCTGTCAACCCCCCCCCCCCCCATCCCAATCCACCCCCCCACTACCCCGCCTCCCCCCCCCCCACCACCCCATCACCCCCCCCACCCCCCCCCCCACCCCCCCACCCGCCCACCCCACCACCCCACCACCCCCCACCCCCCCCATCCACCACCCCACCACCCACCACCCCCCCCCCCCCACCAACCGCCCCCCCCCCACCCCCCTCCACCCCCCCAACCCCTTCCTCACCCCCTACCCCATCCCCCCCCCCCCTCCACCCCCTTCCCATTCAGACGAAGCAAACTGACAAAAGAAAGTTGAAACTGCCTGGGTGGAAAATCAAAATGTGCACAGTAGGGTTGCGGTGTAATACTAAGCAGCAGATGTTGTACAAAAATGCAAAATGTTTAAACTGCCTGAATCACACCTTCACCTCCCCTATCTTCCCTCTCCTGTGGATTGAGAATTTACATAAAAAAGGGGTTAAGTAATTTCTATAGAGGGTTTGGACCCCTCAGACGTCCAACGGTGGACTGACCCGGAACCACCCCAGAAGGGCTCTTATAGCCCAAATGCCAGCTGTTTGTAAAGCTGGCAAAAGTTTGTTGAAGCCTTTTCAAGGCATCGTTACAACCTATTTCTATCAGCTGACCCTGTCCCAGCTGATCTTCGCCTTACCCCTGTTGTCCCTCCCCCACGCCCTCCCCCCTCAGTTTAAAATAGCTATTCTAGGTAAAAAAAAATCACAACTCCCACACCTACAGAGATATAAGCTAGACTCAGACTTACTGAATCAGGGCCTCTCAAATGGGAAAGATGAGGCCTTACGACACCCCCTAAAAAAGAAACCAAATGGCTAGCCAAACCACAATTAAATTCACCTCACTCAACGTGAAGGGCCTCCAGAATAACCGTAAAAGGAGGCTAGCACTCCAAGATATGAAAAGATCAGGGGGGGACATCATATTTCTACAGGAGACCCACTTCACATCACAGGACCCCCCAAATTTATTCAAAAAAGTGTTCCCAATGTGTTTTTTCGCATCATTTACTAGCAAAAAAAGGGGTGTAGCTGTCCTGATCAGACAGGGCACCCCATTCAATCATATCAAAACAACTGCGGACCCAGAGGGTAGATTCCTAGTGGTATATGGCTCCCTAGCGGGCTCAGCGATCGCTCTTATCAATGTATATGCCCCAAACGAGAATCAGACCGAATTCCTAAAGAGAGTACTCGAGGGCATAGACCCGGGATATCTGTCATCGATGATAGTGGGAGGGGACCTAAACATGGTCCTCAACCCTACCGAGGACAGATCGACCACAATGGGTCCTCCCCGTACAACCCCCTCCCAGATCACAGGGAAAAGGTTTAGGGGAATCTTGAGCGAGTTTTCACTGGTGGACATCTGGAGAACCCAACACCAGGGCCAGAGAGACTATACTTTCTACTCAGCACCTCACCAGACCTACTCTCGAATAGACCACTTTCTGGCCACAAAAAATGTGGTGGCGGCAACAACTGACTCCGACATAGGACCGATCACATGGTCTGATCATGCCCCGATTACCATAACCTTGACAACACCCTTCGAAAAGACAATAAATTACTCATGGAGGCTAAATGACTCACTACTCAACCATCCTGAGATAGAAAGAGAGATCAGAACTGCCATTAGAGACTACTTTTTTTTTAACTCAGGATCCGTCTCCTCTCCAGCAATCCTGTGGGAAGCCCATAAGGCAACCATTAGAGGGAAATTCATCTCCATCGCATCCCACAGGAAAAAAGCCCGCCAAAAACTAATAAAGGAGCTCACGGATGATATCAAAATAATAGAACAAACTCATAAAGCTAACCCCTCAAAAAAAAAATATAAAACATTGACAACAGCTAGAGCAAAACTTAGACAAATCCAGCTGGAGGATGTTGAAAAAGCCCTTAAATGGACCAACCAACAATATTATGATAAAGGGAACAAGGCAGACAGACTTCTAGCGACTAAATTAAGAGGGGTGCATAAACGGTCCCAAATCACGGCGATCAAGAGTAGGTCTGGTGAGATACAACATAGTGACAATAAAATAGCAGCCGAATTCACAAAATTTTACACCGAACTTTATAACTTAAGATCCAAAAAGGGCCGCCCCGAATCAGTAGCATCCGAATTAATAGCACATTACTTAGATAAGTGTCAGCTCCCCACACTAACGGAGGAGGAAAACACAGTCCTCAATGCTGAGATTTCAAAAGAGGAACTGGAAGAGGCGGTCAAATCATTAAAAATCACTAAGTCTCCTGGCCCAGATGGCTTCACTAATGTCTACTATAAGAGATTCTTGCCAGTAATATCCACGCATCTTCTAAGAACATTTAACGATTTTATGGAAGGAAATCAAATCCCTACGTCAATGTCCCTGGCCACCCTGGCCATAATACACAAAGAAGGCAGGGACCCGATGCAATGTGGAAGCTACCGTCCAATCTCCCTGCTTAACTGTGATCTCAAACTATATAGCAAAATACTCGCAAATAGATTGAATCCCATTTTACCAAGATTAATAGATAAAGACCAAGTGGGATTCGTAGCAGGTAGACAGGCCTCGGACAATACCCGAAAGATAATTGACATTATTGAACATGTCCATCTCACAGGGACCAAAGCACTACTCCTTAGTCTGGACGCAGAGAAGGCGTTCGATAGAATAGACTGGCTATTCATGGACCATGTTATGCGCAAATTCGGCTTCAAAGACGCATATCTAGAAGGAGTCCGTAGATTATATCAAAATCCATCTGCAACAGTAAAACTACCAGGGGGCAGTAACCAGAGATTTGAGATTACTAATGGAACTCGACAGGGATGCCCCCTATCTCCTCTCCTCTTTGCATTAACCATAGAACCCCTAGCAGCGGCAATAAGAACAAATAGAGACATCAAAGGAATAGAAATTGGACACAGGCAGCACAAAATATCACTATTCACAGATGATGTCATTTTAACCCTGACGCAACCCCAAACATCCCTACCTAACCTCCAAAAAGAACTCCGAGATTTTGGAGACATATCAGGCTATAAAATCAATAGCGATAAATCGGAAGCACTAAATTTAAGCCTGCCAGAGCCAGAGGTGAAACTCCTCAAATTAAACTTTAATTACCATTGGAGCTCCTCGAGTATCAAGTATCTGGGAGTAAAGATAGCGAGAAACTACCAATCCCTATATCAACAAAATTATCCGACCTTGTTTCGGAAAATTAAACAAGACCTAGCGAAATGGGGAGGATATCAAATATCATGGATCGGGAGAATGATCTCGGTTAAAATGAACATACTCCCCAGATTATTATACTATTTCCAGACGCTCCCGATCCACATCCCTGGCTCAGAATTAAAAAACATACAAAAACTAATCTTCCACTTCATTTGGCAGGGTAAGAAACCCAGAACCGCTAGGACAGTTCTTCTGGCATCAAGGGGTAGAGGAGGACTTGGTGTCCCAGACATCACCAAATACTACCTAGCCGCACAACTGCGACAGGTGGTAGTCTGGAATGCCAACCCAAACCAATACTGTTGGCTAGATATAGAATCATACTACGCCGGGACGCCTTCACTGCCGGCTTGCCTTTGGTCCCTGAGCAGGGAAGACATGCAGAATAGTAAATTTAAATTAGGCCCAATGAGACACACATGGGAGATCTGGACGAGATGCAAATATAAATTCAAGCTCACATCGCCCCAATCCCAACTCATACCAATTCACAAAAATCCGAAATTCCCTCCTGGTTGTGAGCCCAGACAATTGGATCAATTCAAAGCAAAAAATATTAGAGCGATCGCTGACCTCTTGAGCATTGGAGAATTCCTGAGCTATCAAAATCTACAAACCAAATATAAAATAGCAAGATTGGACGTGTTCAAGTATCTACAAATTCGGCATTTTATTCGAACCTTGTCCCCAACGTTGAAATTTCCCCCTCTCACAGTTTTTGAGCGGCTCTGTCGAGAAACAGACCACCAGAAAGGTCTTATAACACAAATTTACGCAGTATTGGAAAGGGCCATAGAAGCCCCCACCCATGACTATATGCTGCATTGGGCAGCAGAATTGGGAATAGTTATAGACCGAGAGGACTGGGAAAGAATTTGGGAGAATGCATCAGGAACCGCCATATGTACCACAATCAAAGAAAATATATATAAAATACTGTTCCGCTGGTATCTTACTCCAGTTAGAATAAACCAAATCTACCCCCAGGCGTCCGATCTATGCTGGAGAGGTTGCGGTCAAAAGGGGGACATGGCTCACATTTGGTGGGCATGTCCGGAAATTCAAAAATACTGGGGAACCACTCAAAAATTAATAGAAGAGGTCACCGGCCTCAAAATCCCTGTTGACCCGCTGACCTACCTGTTGGCCAGGCCCTTAGAAAATGTGGACCGACCAACAAGTAAATTAATCTCCTTCATCCTAACAGCGGCTAGATGTGCAGTGGCAGCCGCCTGGAAGAAAGTGTCTCCCCCCTCAAAACAAACGATAAAAAATAGGATACAAGAGGTAATGAATATGGAAAAATTATCGGCATTTCTGAAAAGATCCACGGACTCCTTTAATAAAACATGGGACCCGTGGCTAACCCATATGGCACCCCCGCGTCCCTAACCCAAAAATAAAAAGTAAAAAGAACGAGTACAGAAACTCCAATAGAAATATTCTGAGGATGTGATGAGCAACAGGTATCCCCCCCCTCCTTCCCCCTTCCCCCTCCCCACCTTCCCTTCTCTCTTTTTCCACACTCTTACCCTCTGTTTCCATACTCGCACCCCCCTTACAACCCCAGGAGGGTCAGGGGGGCGATGAGCTTTCCTCTTTCTTTCTGGTTTCTTTAACCAAAAAATGGAGAAAACTTGTATTAGGCTGTATTAACATGTATGACATGTACAATGTGAAATAAGTATTTGCCTAATAAAAAATTTTGAAAAAAAAAAAAGCATGAAGGCCAAAATTCAACAATAATCAAACACAAGCACCTAAACAACACAATTCAATAAATAAAAACACTGGACAACCAATTAAATAAATACAAGCAGTAACCAACTAAACAATTAATTAATTTCAACCAGTAACCAACAAATCAATTAATTATTAAAACCACTATCCAACACATCAATTAGAAGCAGGAGCCAACACAATAAATAATAAATTAAAAATGATAATCAATCCGGTAAAATGATATAAATAACCCAGCAAAATGACAAACCATTAAATCCAAGAAATAAACTGAAATAGAAAAAATAACACTCAATAGAAAGCAAGCATTTGCCAAAAATGCATTGGCTAATACTGTACATTATCAGTCAATGGGCAATGAAAAACATAAAATTAATAATATACAATCCAAAAACCTGAAAATATAACCGTGTACATACATTCCATTTTGAACTTACCTTTAGAAGCGTTGGCCCTCCGAATCCAGGGGTATCAGGAAGCTCTCATACCGTGACGTCATCCAACTCAATCCGACGCATCCACCTTGAAGATCCGGACCAGGTAACAAAATCCTTCTTTCTTTGATCTTTTAAACCCTTCTTTCTTGATCGGTAATTATTTATTTCTTTCCTTCATCCTCTTTCTTCACCTGTTAATCGAAAAACCCAATGGTAAATCCACAACACGCTGTTGACTCGTCGGCTTCTTGAGCTCAAATGAGGCGTTGTGGCTTTGAATATGGCCTATGACATCACATTTTTGGGTCAGATGGTACAGCTCCAATCTAATTGGATGTTGTATCATGTGCTCGCCACTTTTTTTTTTTATTTTAAGGATGTGACTTCATCTCCAAGGGAGTTACGTCACATTCTGCAAACCCCAAGGCCATATCACATGGTATTAGAGCCAATGGAATTGAAGACAATCCCATTGGTTGCTGTACCATGTGATAGGTTACCTTAGTTCATAAGGATGTCATATCATCCCTTAAAGTAACGTCACATACTTTTGAACAGAGGTAACCTGTTACATGGTACAGCAAACAATGGGATTGTCTTCAATCCCATTGGCTCTAATACCATGTGATATGGCCATGGCATGTGAAGGATGTGATGTACCTCCCTTGGAGATGATGTCACTGTCTTGGGAGACCTGGAGTTTACACCTTTTTACCCGGATCATAACATTGAGCAAAACAAGGAGGTACAACAAATTGTCATTTATTCCATTGAAACAGATGTACACACGGCAAATTACAAAATTACAAGCGAAAGACACACTTACTGGGGGTCTGGGCGAAAAAAATAGACTTTTCTAGCTTCTACAGTCCATTAAACAAAGTTTGTAGTTGACCGGGATTTAGCCTGAAGTGTCAAATCGTCATGAAGTTCCTGACGCCACCACTGTATCCGCTCCTGAGACCCCGAAATCCCTTACCCGTGAGATAGTACCAAACATCCTGGTACTCTTTTCAGGGTTGCAATCCCAGCCGCGACCGCTAATTTCTTTTTTGAGAACTTGGCCTTGAAATTTCTGAAGCCTGCTTGCGTCTATTTAAGAGCATCTTTTGGTGATTTCAAATTTGCCGCTGCTGTCTTTTGGCACTCGAAATCTTAGGGAATCTGAACACCGAATTGGTTGTTGAGTTTCTTATAGTATTTCAACTTCATTCATGAAATACTCCAGCCAATCCGAGCATGGGAGAAATACTTACCAGCCAATCAGGGCGTTGCCAGTCTATCTAAGCTGGGCAAGCACGGATTTGGATTCTGACATGGGCATGCGCCAACTTGGCACCGCTGCCACTTGTCAGTCAGAAGCCACCCGCTGAGATAGGCTCCTCACTGTCTGGCTTGGGGAAATGGTGGTCCGGGTCCGCCATTCACCAAAGGACCTGGATACTTGAGCATAACTCCGGTGCCAAAATGGCTTTCACACCTTGGCAACCTCTGAGGCTTTCATGTCCGGGACCCGAGCAGACTTGGTGGCACCAAGCTTGTTAGCCACATGGTCTCTCGGTACCATGGACCTGATAATCCCCAGCTCATATACTGTGTATAAGCATTTTCCCCTTACACACAATGTTAATAAAAATATTTTCACATTTTTCTTCTAAGTCCTTTAGGTTCATGTTCAACCCTCCTAGCCCTTCCTATAACAAAAAGGGTTTCTAAGTAGAACGAAATAATGCTTACAGATGCAGTGACCATTATTCTAACAAATCACGGCGCCGTTTTCGTGTGCGCTGCTGTACTCCACACGGCATTAACGTGGCCAATCGCCCCAGGCACACATGTCGCGGTTGCTTTGTTTAAATTTCATGGATTCTGTCTCTTTGTGTGCAATGAAATGAATGAATTGCAATGTGTACAGTACTGTGCTAATGTGTCAATTTCAGGTGTTTAAAAGCCAGAATACTAAATGCCATTTTCTGCACTCGCGTCTAAAGGCGGTACGGTTGGAAGAAATTGCGCACCTCACATGGGTATTCCGAGTTATACACCGCGTGAAGTGTTTCATTAACGGCCGCTGCATCTGTAGGTTCATTTTCAGGACTACATTAAAAATACATTGAAATCTGGACTTAAACTAAAAATACCTCGCAATCTTATCGATCGTTGGAGAACCCCGGAACCCCTATACCGGGTCCGGGTGATCTGGGCATATACTGAGGGAACCCCACTAACCTAGGGACCACAGAGTGTACCCAGAATACACATATTCCTATGCCCCCATTTACCTTTCTGGTCGGTGCTGAAGCAGGGAAACCTGGCAGTGATTCGCGTAACTGTTTTCAAGGGAGGATTTTGACCGGGGTGGTGTGTCTACATGTCCCTGGGAATCTGACCTGATTCCCAGATACATTTTTGGGGTGGCCAGCAACTCTGGACCCCGATTACCTGGACACAATCTGACAACACTTTTACCGCAAACCCCCTCTTGAAGCTCCTAGCCTCTCCATCTCCACTGGTTAGCTCTCCTGGAAAGGTAAAACACATACATTCTTTATTGTCATACAATCATATGCATTTCATCTACAATAAACAGGTTCAAGAGCTGACACTCAAAAAACCCAAATATGGCTGAGAGGTAACCAGCCGGGCATAATACTTTTATTGATGGCCTGGTTCCCCCCTCACCGTCACAGTCACATCCTCCAAAAAAATGTGACGTCATAGACCATATTTAAGGCCATGACGCCTCATTTGAGCTACAAAAGCAGACGAGTCAACATCGTGTTGTGGATTTACCATTGGGTTTTTGGATTAACAGGTGGAGAAAGAAGATGAAGAAGAAAAAGAAAGAAAGAAATAATTACAGATCAAGAAAGAAGAAGGTGTTAGAAGATCAAGAAAGAAGAATTTTGTTACTTTTTCCGGATCTTCAAGGTGGATGGTGTCGGATTGAGTTGGATTATGTCGAGGTACGAGAGCTTCCTGATACCCCTGGATTCGCAGGGCCAACGCTTCTAAAGGTAAGTTAAATATTGAATGTATGTAAAAAAAAAAAATTCTGATTTTTGGATTGTATATTATTTATTTTATATTTTTCATTGCCCATTGACTGATAATGTAGTAATCTGTGCCCCTTTAGGGCACAGATAAATACAGTATTAGCCAATGCATTTTTTGGTAAATCTATGGGTACAGGGTTGGTGGGTCCGTGGTTGGTGGTTAGGCCTCTAGGTTGGGTAGCAGGGGGTGGGGGTTAACCCCTTAATTACTATTGCAGTTATTAACTGCTTCAGTGATTAAGGGGTTAGGGGCCATTAGATTGTATTTTTTTTATGTATTCTTACTGGCATCGGAGGACATGGCCCTGCAGTATGCTGACGAAGATGCCCTTCATGATGGCAGGGGTAAGTAGAACCGTTTTTATTTACTTTATTTATGCTGACTGAACAATGTTTGATTTAATAATGGGCAAATGAGCTATTATCTATATCTGGTTAATAGATATTTTGCCCCGTACTGTATGTGTTTGGTAGAGTGAGGCGTATTTATTGAAATGTATGCCATATTTTTTTTTATAACAGGAGGGACCCGCAGAAACCACCCGTAGATACCCATGGAGACCACCTGAGGCACCCACGGGGACCACCTGGACCCCTGTGGGCCCCCAGACACCTGTGGAAACCACCCGAGGGCCCCCAGACACCCATGGGAACCACCCGAGGGCCCCCAGACACTCGCGGGAACCATCTGGAGACCACTTGACTTGATACCGGACACCTACGGGGACCACCTGGAGTCCCACGGACACACGCAGGGACCATCCGAGGGCCCACAGACACCCACTGGGACCACCTGAGAACCCTCAGATCCCCCAGGGGACCACCCGAGAGCCCACAGACACCCACGGGGACCAGCTGAAGACACCCATGGGGAATACCCGGGGCCACTGGCCAGCCTCTGGGATCAATAAATAAGTAATGGTTTTATGTGGGGTTACTGGGGGTGGGTTGTATATTGTTGGTTATTACATATTGTCATGTTTATTAGGGGGCAGAGGGGGTAAGTGAAGGGCCAAGTACCCACTTCAATCACCCCTCTGCCCTCAATAAAGCTACTATTGTGCCTTAACCACTTAATTGCCTTAGCAGCTATCCGCTAAGGCAGGGGTCTCCAAACTCAGTCCTCAAGGGCCACTAACAGGCCAGGTTTTATGGATATCCCTGCTTTAGCACAGGTGGATCAATCAGTGGCTCAATCTTCAATTGATCCACTGATTAAGCCACCTGTGCTGAAGCAAGATAGTGTGTGGGAAATACAGGCTCATAGAAATAAAAGTACACCTTTCTTTTCTATTCCCCATACCCAGGGCTTAAGGATGTATTAAACTATATTTTATTAATACATTGTAACATACTGTAATGCAGTGTTGTGTACTGTAAGACTTGGGCCTTTCGGAACCGATGCCCAGTCAGGCTACCAGGGCTACCAAGTTGGTGCCAGTAAGTCTGCTTGACATCGGAGTTCAAAGTAGCCAGAGGATGCAGGAGGTGTGAAAGCAATTTGGGTAGCAGGGAAAGGCTCAATTACCCATGTCCTGGGAACAATGCCAGTCATCTGGGCTGCCATTTGTTCTGCCAGATCTTGGGGAGCCTGACCCAGCGTGTGGCATGAGATAGCCAGGGACAAAAGTGGCAAACTTGCGCACGTCCCTTGGCAATTTCAGATTTCTTGCAGACCCGGATTTCCATTCCGGCTTCGCTCTGATTGGCTACTGAGAAAGTTCCCACACTCTGATTGGCTGTAGTATTTTTTGAATGAAGCTCAGAATTACTATAACAAGCCGTGAGCCAATCAGATGGTAGATCCCAAGTAGTAAGAGTGTGGACGGGCTTTTCAAAGTTGCTTCTGCGCGAATAGCAAAGAAACCGACTTCGATTTTAAGACTGAAAAGCATGCCTGAAATACTCTAAGTCCCACTTTTTGTGCCCAAGTTCTCAGAATCGAACGTTGCAGTCACAGCTGGGATTGTGGAGACTCTTATGGACTTTGGGTAATAGATATAGTACAGGACGTCTCGGATTAACCATAGTCAGAAACTCTAATTCTGATTCCGAGATCCATGCATTACTTAGTCCCAAGCTTAGAATCTCCACAACCTCTCTTTGGTAAGAGATAGTCGGATCTCTACCCAACAAAGTATAGCAATTAGTGTCCTCAAGCTGCCTAAGAGCTTCTGTTCTGTAATTTGCATAGTTTTGCAGCACTAAAGCGCCCCCCTTGTCAGCTCTTTTAATTATGATAAGAGGGTTATTCGCCAAGTTTTTGATGCACTCCTTTTCTTTTAAAGTGAGGTTATGGTATGTGTGATGTTTTCTTTTAAAGACGTCATTAACATCCGCTTTTACCAGATTCATGAAAGCCTGTACACTAGGATTTCTCAACGGTGGAATGAATTTGGATTTTAACTTACATACCTGCATATCCGTTGTGGATACCTGAGTGTTTTGTGACTGCTGTTGCTGCTACTGTTGAAACTGCAATCCAGTAACTCTATTAGAGAAAAAAGATTTCAAATTAAGTTTTCTCTCTAATTTGAATAATTCTACTTCAACCTCAAATCTTTTGGGTAGTCGGCACAAATGAGGGGCCTTTTGCAAGAACCTTCAGCTCCATCTCTGAAAGAGGATAGTCTTAAAGATTAATGACTATATTTGTGAACGTGTTATGGGTGGGGTCCTTGGGATGACTTCTCCCCCTCCTGGTCTTTTGTCTTTTCCTCTGGCACCCGTCGATTTGCCTCTCCCTAAAAAAGTCTTAGATGTCCCTGGGTTTTGTGAAGAAGCCCCGTCTGCTGATGAGCTGGCTTCTGATTCGCTAGTGTTTTCTCCTCTGCGTTGATTTCTTTTACCCTTTGTCTGGTATCTTGTGTGTCGTTCCTGCTTAGTCCAGAGATAAACAGTATTATCCTTATAATCTGAAATAACTTTTTTGAATTTTTGTTTCTTGAAATGAATTACTGTAGGTCCGCTTTGAATTTTTGTAGTGCTTTTAATTCGTCTAAGAGGTTAACCGTTATTTCACTCTGATGTGTGTGTTCTATAGTTATTTCCAGTTTGCGGATATCATGCCTAATCTTGGACAATTGTGTCCTGACTTCTTCTATTACAAGTACTATAAGGTCCAATGAGGCTTTATTAAGTATCTTACACCAGTTATCACAGAAGTCAGTATTGTCAATACCAATAGTGGGACGGTTTCTTATCCTAAAACCCCTGGGAATAAGGCGTTGTTTATAATATTCTGTGAGTGTATTGCCATGGGAGAATAGTTCAATTTCCTTGCGTTTCAGTTTTTCCAAGTCTTTAATATAATTAGTAGGCCTGTCTGGGCCAAATGCCTCCTCAGGAGTAGATTTAAACAGAATATGATTTATCTCATCGTCATTAAATGTCTTTGTTTCGGCCTTATTTAGCAAGCCAATAGATAGGTTAGCAAGTCCTTCCATAGGGGTTTAAAAGACACAGTGTATCTCCTGACCCAATTTCAAAACAGATTTCAAAACTGATGGGCAGTAAGTAATAGTCTTCCTCATAGGTCAAACAAGATCAATGATATGTGCAGAGACTTGCATAAGCAATCTGCAACTATAGCTTGACAACCCGAAGGCGTTTAAAAGGGTGCTAGCAATAAGGCAAAGAATATGCAATATAACAGGAGAAGATGCACACCACATATAATAAAGTCAAAATACTTGCAAAGACTGGTGCTCCTGGTTCAGGGATATTTGCCTAAAAAAATCTAGTATATGGAGAAAAGATGAATGATCCAGGGCAACTTCGGATTTTCTTAAAGAAATTTAATCAAGTAAATACTGATGTAGCAGGCGTTATAGCTTCCGCTGGTGCCGGCCATAAAGATTGTAATTCATACAGCTCTACTAAGAAAATACACTTGAATACCAAATGAGTATCAAGTAATTGAGTATATTTCTACATGCCTAGAGAAATTGCATGAAACGATTTTAACAAACAGTTGGGGCTATCTGTACAAATGGAGAGAAAAGCCTCTAGGGAGGAGAGTGGAGCACAGCACAGGGACAAACAGCAGGAACCAGCACACCATAGGTTAAAACTAATTTATTGGTATATAGGGGGAGACACCATAAAACCGGACAATCACTCACTCTGACGCGTTTCGGGCTAAGCCCTTTGTCAAAGAGTATGCCCCAATCTCAACAAACACACATTTATACAAATTTTAATTACCTTAAATGATCGCGTGTACCGGTGTCGATGACGTCAGCAGACCCGGTGAAACTCTCGCGAGACCCTACACGTAAGCAGAGCCCTTGGAGACTGTCTACCGGAATGCATTGCGCCAACAGACCAGCAAGACGCTACAACATAGGCAAAGACAAACACAGACGTCTTCCAGTGTCTAAACCGGAAGTGACGTCGCGGGACCAAATCTCCAGTCTCGCGAAACATCCAGACTCACTGGTGTCACAGAGAGACAAGAGCAAGTCCCACAGCGCCATCGTCCAAGGTGGATACATGGGGATAACTACAAGCCTCATATATAGATAAAAACCAGCAGTATTCTATCGTAACTGTGTGTTATAACATGACGAAATCGCCAAAGATACAAGACATCGATGAAAAACATAAAGCTTTGTAAATACGAAGTGACAATAAATGCTGACTAAATATGCATGTAGGCTATCTCAAACACTAATTGTTTGAATTAAATAAAACAAGATAAAAATGAAACATGGGGAAAATAGAATTAGTAATTGACAGAGAGATATAGTCATATTAAAACTTATTAAACATCTATATAATATTTATTAAACATCTATCCTATATTTGTTCATGATGTGTAACATATATTCTCACTGTATGTCTATATAGAGAGAGATTAGTGACCATTTAACTAACGACTATATAGTACACTGTGAATAGTTATATAATAATCATTACCATAATATGACAGTGTATAAGATCTGAAAGCCCTAATGGTATAGGAACCTAATATAATAGATCATTTATTAATAGCCTATTGTAATAGCAAATATTCCAAGACCCTACCTATGCATGAGAAATAATAAGCATAAAGATAACACTGTATTCAGCGAGGGATGAACACCATAACTATTGGGACAAGAAATGTTTCAATTCCCAGTCTGTGTTCATCCCTCGCGGAGCCATAGATCCCAAAGAATGTATCCAGAACATTTCTCTGCGGTTAAGGATAGTTTCTTTATTTCCACCTCTGATTGGTGTTTTAATGATTTAAAGAGCAGAAAACGTAAAGTTGTTAATATTACCAGAGGGGCACGCAGAGAAATGTCTGGAAACGGGATATTTATCGTCTTTTTGTTTAATGGATTGCAAATGTTCAGATATCCTCTGTTTCAGGGGACGTATCGTCCTCCCTATATATTTGCTGCCACAGCCGCATTGCAACATGTAGATAACAAAGTTGGAATTACATGTAATTAATGATTGAATTTTTAACTTTTTCTTAGTGTATATATTATTTATACTTTTAAGTGGAACCGCATATCTGCACATGTTGCAATATCCGCACTTCTTGAACCCTGTAATCTTAGATGCAACATTAATCTTAGCACTGGTTTGTAATAGGCTTGGTGATAAGTAATGTCCTAGAGTCTTAGCTCTTCTATAGACAAATTTGGGTGGTGTATTCACATGGATTTTAAGTTGTTCATCCAGTCTAAGTACATCCCAGTGTTTCAGGATAATGTTACGAATTTGTCTCGATTGTCTACTATAGGTAGATATGAATAAAGGTGTAGAGTCTCTGGTGAATGCATTCTTTCTTTTCTTATTGGATTTTAACAAAGCCTTTCGATCCATTTGTAAAGCATTTGTATATGCGCAATCTATGCTCGACTTATTATAGCCCCTCAGAAGGAATCTATTTGTAAGATCAGCAGATCTATCAATGAAGGCTTGTTCGGTCGAGCATATTCTGCGCAAACGCAAAAATTGTGCTTTAGGTATTCCATTTATTAATGCATTTGGATGTGCACTCTTAGCCTGGAGAAAGGAATCTGTACAAATGTTGATGTTGCACCTCTTAGCATCAGTGTATCCAGGTCTAATCTCAAATTGTGATTTGGGGAGTGAAAAATAGAAGTCAATCAGGAGTTATATTCAAAGGGTACCTTTTGGCAAAAAAAAAAAGAAAGAATATTGCTTCTCAGCACTTTTTGTCTGACTGTAATCAAGTTTTGGAAAATCTATTATATTTTTATGTGACTTTGCACTTATGTGTTTCTAAATATTGCTTTCTGTTTTTCATATTTATACTGTATATTTTTGTTCATTAAGGTACAACAACCCCCTGTTAAACGCCTAAGACTACGCGGAGATTGGTCTGATACAGGACCCAGAGCAAGACCTGAAAGTGAACGAGAAAGAGATGGTACAGTATAACTTAATGACCACCAAAGGAGAATATACCGCTCTCTAATATAACAAATAATCAACAGTGTTGGATATATAATATATATATATTAACCTAAGTACCAATTTGGTACTGGGTGCAGTCTGAGTGCTGAACTGAAATCTATTTTCAAGGTTTAGAGGGAAGGCTGGTGTTAGCAGCCAGTCTCTAAAAAAGAAGCACTCTAATGATGCACACTAAGGTTTATTTAAAACTTAACATTTATTATGTCTGCTATTAATACTTTAGAGCACATGTGAACAAATAACATTTTTTTTAGTTTTATTTAATTTTCCTTAAAACATTTGTGAGGAGATAAGTGAAGAAATGTAGTGTGCATCTATGGCGCTGTTTTACTAGTAACCCACCAGCAAATTAATGAGATGTAATACTCACTATACCACTGTGATGAGACCGAGATCTGATTATCTAAATATAAACACTGTGACTAACACAGCACAGCTCTAACATCACTGTATAATTGTACTTCTTCTCTGGTCACTACAACTCAGTATTGATAAAATAAACAAGGAGCTGGCTATCTAAATATAAACGCTGTGACTGACACAGCACAGCTCTAACATCACTGTATACTTGTACTTCTAATCTAGTGCCCAAGCTACAGCATAATTGGTATGTGGGAGTAATTCAATTATTGGTGTGTAGTAGCAATGCTAAGGAATAAGGCTTATTGACATGTAGATAGATAAGTGGTATTATCATTAGAGTGTGTGAGTAGATGTCCTTGCATATGTGTGACACACTGTGTCCTATTGCAAAATTATACCATGCTTTTGTTACAAATACACCCTGCATTGGCTACAGTAAACTGACACAATGTTGCTATGCACTATTAAACCAATCTTAGGTAAACACTCTTACACATCATAGTGCCAATAGCACACCAAAACAACCTTGCTTGCTAAATACAGTGTCCTGTTACACTATCATACAGCTGCGGCCGCCTTTATCCTAGTGCGGCCGTAGCAGCGCAACTCTGATAACCGCGGGCAGATGCAGTATTTTTTTTTTTCCGGAATATGTTCCTTTATTTTAGAGCTCGTAATATTAGCATTTTATTAGCGCTGTCTGCAATACTGCAATACCGTCTAAAAACTCAGGGGGCGTTCGCGAGCTGTTGTCTTCAAAGTCTAATACTTTAGCAGTTCAACCTACAGCACGTCAGTACACAGTCTGCGTGCGCGCGCGCAGTAATTGTAAATGTGCATATTTATACATGCATGTGCAGTGCTGTATGTCTCATTTGAACATTGTTGAAACGCATAGGCGTGTACTGTAACAGTATCACATTTCGGCATATACAGCGCTCTCCCCTCGTTCGCCCCCGCACACACACAGGCTAATTTACTGCACTGCAGTATTTCAACTTCTTATCTTATCTACAGTACAGTACACCTCTCCCACACCATTCCTTTGAATGTGTGTCTTTCTGGTTTCAATTACATTCCTGCTTGCTAGCTGATGATTACTGCGCATCACTCACCCATCCACCCCCCCAACCCTTTGAGGCTTTGTTTACGGTAATGCTTGTGATAATCCCTTCTCGAATTTGATATGTAAATCTGATTTGCACAGCACTGTGAAATTGAGAGTTTAAAAAAAACATAATTCAATTCATGTTTTTGATGCAGTAAGTTACTACTTTTTGTCATTCTTTCTTTTTCTTTGGTGTAGGGGGGGGGGTGTCAATGATTATGATTATCATGAATGTAAAGAAATATTTATTTTATTTTATCAGGAACAAAAAATACAAATATACAAATAATCATGAATAATACAAAATGCAGTCTTTTTTCAGTTCTTCTGTCAGTTGAAAATTGAGGGCCGGTGGATAATCATGAATAATGCACATTGATAATATTAATTAATAATATATAATATATAATAATATATATAAAATGATATAACATTTTCCATCTTTATCTTCTTCCTCATTCTGTGTAGTTCATTGCAAGAGGGGAGGTTTTGTGTAAATCATGACTGCAGTTTAGATACACTTAACTGTACACACAGTTCACAAACTTTACACATGATACCCCCCTCTCTCCCCCAGTCCATCCTTTTTTTCTGGATAGCCAAGAAAAGAAAAAAATAGTGCAGTTATGTGCATACTGTATTATGGCATTGTGTACTGTATAGCTACTCCATATTGGACTACAGTATGCAGTTAGTTCTGTCAAACTAGTCTATACTGGAACTACTGTATACTGTAACTACTGTTAAATACTTTGCATCCAGATGGCTAGTGCTGCTCTCTCAGGAAAGAAAAAAATTGTGCAGTTAGGTGCATATTATGGCATTGTGTACTGTATAACTACTCCATATTGGACTACAGTATGCAGTTAGTACTGTCAAACTATTCTATACTGGAACTACTGTATACTGTGACTACTGTTAAATACTTTGTAACCAGATGGCTAGTGCTGCTCTCTCAGGAAAGAAAAAATCTGTGCCATACTTACCTGTATCATACAGTACTGTACTTGGTGTGCCTGTACTTACCATACTACAGTACGTACAGTACTATACCATACTACCTTCCTGATACTTGCCCATTATGCGCGATCACAATGGGCAACACAGTCGCAAAATGGTCAATATATGTATTGCATCGTTCCACGGTGAGTACATCGTTCCAAAAACTCATTATGCCTTGCGCCAACTCATCCTTTTTGGAGGTTTTCACGACTTTTCGGATATGGTCCTTCAGCTGATGCCAGACCATTTCGATAGGATTGAAGTCTGGCGATCTGTCATTGGAGGGGAAAAAAAAGGACAATTAGTTAAAGAGATACAGTACACAGTAAAAACAGTGGGAAAAAATGAGACACGGTTACCGCACTTACTCCGCTAGCGTCTTCACCCAGTTGATACCGCGCTCAAGAATATGCGCTGTTGACGCAGTGTGCTTTGGATCGTTGTCCTGGTAGAAACGGTGACCATCTGGGAACTCACGTGTGATGTATTCCACAATCTCAGGCACAATTTGCTCTTGGAAAAAAGCTTTATTCATGATTCCTATAACAAGAAAAGAAAAGTGCTCAAAAAATTGCACACTAGTACAGTACAGTGCATAAGGCAAAAGCGTGTGACTTATTTTACCTTCAAAGATGACAATGCATTCTGGTCCACACCTAGAGATGGCACCCCACACATGCATCTTCACTGGGTGTTTTGGACGCGGCTTCATAGATATGCGACCTTTTTTGTGGAATGCAAAGGTGGCAAATCTCTCCAGCGATACAGTAGACTCGTCAGTGAAGATGCAATCCTGGAAAGTTTCTCCACTGTCGATCCATGCCTGGGCCTGGACCTCTCTTTTGATCTTGTTAACATTCCTTATCATAGGGTACGTTCTGTAATGACAAGGAATACTTTTATAGGTACAGTACAATTTCTTAAACAACACTTTAACCTCCTGTACTGTCCAGTACTAACCTCACACGTCCATATTTCCATCCAATTCTGCGTCTCATCTTCTTTATGCTTGTCTCTGATACAGTGAGATTGTGATTTTGCAGCAGAGTGTATTTGACCCTTAAGACACTCTTCTCATCATTCTCTTCACTTATTTTGTCGACCAGAAGAGTTGTCTCCCTACAATATACAGAAAAACAACAATCCGGTAAGTTACAGTGCAGTAGGCCACAAATACAGCACATCATTTACAGTAAAAATAGTATAAAATTAGATAGATCTATACTATATAGTTATATTAATATGCAGCAATATAAACAATAATAGATATACTGTATTATATACTGTAGTTATATAAATATACCGAAATAACTATAAAATTAGATAGATCTATACTATATAGTTATATTAATAAGCAGCAATATAAATAATAATAGATATACTGTATTATATACTGTAGTTATATACATATACCGAAATAACTATAAAATTAGATAGATCTATACTATATAGTTATACAGCTCAACCCCGTTATAGCGCAATCCGCTATAACGCGGATCCGCTTATAACGCAGTTTGAGCGTGGACCCCGAATTAAAAAAAAACATTTTTTTAAAGTTTTTTTTATTTTATTTTTTGCACACACACTGCACACACTCACTGCACACTGCATACATTCACAGCACACTACACACTCACAGCACACTGCATACATTCACAGCACACTGCACACACTCACAACACACTGCATGCACACACTCACAGCACATTGCACACACTCACAGCACATTGCACACACTCACAGCACACTGCACATACTCACAGCACACTGCACATACTCACAGCACACTGCACACTCACAGCACACTGCACACATTCACAGCACACTGCACACACAGCACACTGCACACACTCACAGCACACTGCACACACTCACAGCACACTGCACACACTCACAGCACACTGCACATACTCACAGCACACTGCATACACTCACAGCACACTGCATACACTCACAGCACACTGCACACACTCACTGCACACACACACACACACACACACACACACACACACACACACACACACACACACACACACACACACACACACACACACACACTGCACACACACATACTGACACACACAGCACACACATATACTGACACACACAGCACACTGCACAGCACGCTGAATACACTCATAGTACACACTCACAGCACACTGCATACATTCACAGCACACTGCACACACTCACAGCACACTGCACACACTCACAGCACACTGCACACACTCACAGCACACTGCACATACTTACAGCACACTGCATACACTCACAGCACACTGCATACACTCACAGCACACTGCATACACTCACAGCACACTGCATACACTCACAGCCCACTGCATACACTCACAGCACACTGCACACACTCACAGCACACTGCACACACTCACCACACACACACACACACACACACACACACACACACACACACACACACACACACACACACACACACTGCACACACACATACTGACACACACAGCACACTGCACAGCACACTGCACAGCACACTGAATACACATAGCACACACTCACAGCACACTGCATACACTCACAGCACACTGCATACACTCACAGCACACTGCACACACACACTCACAGCACGCTGCACACACACACAGTCTCACACAGTCAAATACACACACACACACACACACACACACACACACACACAGAGACACACTTTCTCTTTAAGGGAGCTTGCTCACGCAAGACGGAAGCAGAAGCAGGAAGCAGAGACAGGGAGAAGAGCTGCCAGATGCCGGGTATGTGCTGTGTGCTGTTGCCGCTGCCCCACCGGGTCTGGGAACGCTGGGAGAGTTCTCAGCTTTCCCCCTCCGACAGACACGGTACCACCACAAAAAAAAAAAACTATACTATAGTTATATTAATATGCAGCAATATAAACAATAATAGATATACTGTATTATATAGTTATATAAATATACTTACGTGTTAGTTACCGTTGGTGTCCCTGTGCGTTGTTTGGTTTTTCCGTGTGCATGATAGCACACGGTGGTTGATGGCACGAGGCCAGAAGCAGCTAACCAGCATTGGATATCTGCAATTCGTTGTCCGCTCGTGTACATCTCCTTAATTCTCATGCTGAGATCCTTTGAAATCTTTTGAACAGGTATTGCTGCGAGTAGAAAGAAATACAAGCACAAGAATGTATATTCGATGTTTAGTCGATGTGTATTCACTGTGCAGTGAATCCACAAAATGGATGGTGTATTTATACGTTAATGACTCACAATAGAGTACGCCCACTTTTAACACCTGTACCTTGTCGCCATGCATTAAAGGTTACACACTTTGCATAGCCAACCACTCGATGATCTGTATCTGAACTTGCCCTTGTCCAGATACTGCATTGTGCCATCTGCTTCCATGGATCAACCCTGATTCTACGGACGCAGGAAGCCACTCGCCTCTGCCGTGCCTATCACACAGAAAAAGCAAAAGGCGGCAGCCGTTTCCAAGCCAAGGCCAAAGCGACAGGCTAAGGCTAATAAAGAAAACCTTCTGCTGACCCCTAAGGCTAAGGGTTTTAATACACGTAAGCCTTATTATGTCAAGAAGAAATTTGTTGATGTACACTCAAGGCAAAACAAATGGCAGCCAACCCATCGAACCCGCAGGCCACTTCCTCAATTTCGCTTCGACGTATCTGCCGCTGCTCTCCCGGAAATCTACAGCCCATCTTCTCCACTATTCGTCCACGACACTGCCGCCGCTCTCCCGGAAACCCTGCCCATCTCCTCCACTGCTCTTCGACGACACTGCCGCTGGTCTCCCGGAAATCCACGAGTCACTTTCTCCATTACGCTTAGACGACTCTGCCGCTTCTCGCCCGGAAATCCACAGGTCACTTTCTCCATCCCTCTTCGACGACGCTGCCGCTTCTCTCCAGGGAACCCCCATCTCATCCTCCGTAGCACCCATCCACCCAGATGTCCACAGCACCCCATGCACAAGAACCAGCTCGTTAGACCGCATGCTGAATGGGTTAAGTGTCGATATCCCCTGGAACTCTACTATGCTGGTAAAGATAGATCTTCTTTTAGAGACCATGCTAAATATGGATCAACGGATGGAGAAGATGAATCAACGGATGGAGAAGATAGAGACTGACATAGCGGGGATACATAATTTGCTCGGTGTTCATGCCCATGTATCCCCGACGCCGGAGAAGGAGGGCGGCATGGATGTGATGAATGGGACCTTCGACCACCTTCCAACACCAAGCGCACCCCCTCCACCAGAAGAATTTGTGTACATGTATGCCATTGAGGAGGAGGATAACATGACAACCCTGTCAAGACCACGCCAGGAGACAACACGACGACCAAGACAGGAGGAAAGCTTCCTCCCAGACAACCTACCCTCGCCCACTGCCACAAGCACACCCGCTCCCAGAATCCAACCTACATATGCTTGCATCGATACAGTGCCCGACATCATCCTGCGCGAGCTGCCACCGGCACTCAGGGAGAAGTATAGGGTGATGAGTGCTTGTTTACCCCAGAAGTATGGCATGTTAATTTTTAAGCACCACGTGTCCTACTTGGTGTACTGCGGGTGGGCCAAAAATGTAAACTACGAAGGAAATCGCGAATAAAAGGGCGCTTCTTGAAAATTTAAGTTCTATTGTGGAGGAATTGCGGCGCTATTTTTCAATTTCAGATCCTTTAATGAAAATCGTTCGAGACTCCATTAATGGCATTTTGCGTCATACAAGGCATCGGCCCTGGAAGGATAATCTGGTGGGGATCGAATTTGCGTGACTGTTCAACTATTGTTTATTTTTTGACTTGTTGCTTGTTTTAACTTGTATTAATAAAGAAATGTTTTTACTTACACAAGACCTGCACAATTCCAGTCCTCGAGGGCCGCAAACAGGCCCGGTTTACAGGATAAAACCGGGCCTGTTTGCGGCCCTCGAGGACCGGAGTTGTGCAGGCCTGACTTACTGTACTGTACACCATCCTACTGTAAATATTTTGACTTTCTGTACTTTAATAAAGGAGATGTTGCGTGTTTTAAATTTTATTAATAAAGAATTTTTTTTACTAACACCATACTGTTGTGCTGTACATGTTTTGACTTTCTGTACTTTAATAAAGGAGGTGTTGCATGTTTTAACTTGTATTAATAAAGAAATGTTTTTACTTACACAAGACCTGCATAATTCCAGTCCTTGAGGACCGCAAACAGGCCCGGTTTTCAGGATAAAAACGGGACTGTTTGCGGCCCTCGAGGACTGGAGTTGTGCAGGCCTGACTGACTGTTCTGTATACCATCCTACTGTAAATGTTTTGACTTTCTGTACATAAATGTTTTCACTAGCAGTAAACCATACACCTGTTAATGTTTTAAATTGCTGTACACTTTAAATGTTTTTAAATTGTATTTGTAAATAAATGTTTTTGTACTTACTCCACCAATAAAAGAAAATGTTGATTTGTTTTAAATTGTTCCATTGTCTCCTTTTATACTGTAACAAAATACAGTGTTTCTAGAACATACATTACTGTCCAGGCATACTGTACAGTACTGTACTGTATACTGTAGCCATGCTCAGTACTGTACATCACAAAATTATTAAAACAATACATGCTGTACTGGTATAGAATACACATATGTACTGGAATACATGTAGAATAAATGCATACTTTTTATTTTTCGGGTTTATTATACAGTATATGTAAAAAAAAGTATTGTATACGGTATGAAAACAACAGCATACTGTTTCAGTTTTTCTATGAAGCTCTCAGTTACAGTATTCTATCCTAATCAATAACAATGGCCACTAAACTGTAGACACCGGTACGTGGTTTTTTAAATCCGATTCAGCAATGTGCAGGCATTGTTACACAAAGCGATATCCATCGAAATCCCTCCATTTGCCGTTTTCCGCATGAGATGACAAAGTTTTCTTTTCTGAGGAAAAACAAAAGTACAAGTTTTACTGTAATGGTCAGTCAGTCCCCTAAAGAAGTTCCCACAGTCAGTCCCACCAATAATTTTCTCGGGGGCGTCTCCTGTTCACATGCGCATGTGCCTACTGTCGATGTGATGACACGCATATGCGTTTCAAGAAGGTTCCAATGCGCATGCGCCTAGCTTTCCACCAATTGTTCAGTATCTACTGTAGAAGCTGCTCAGCCAATGATATTGCTTACAGGAGATATTGCTTACAGGAGAATCGCTTGACTGTGCATTGAATTGATATTTCAAAAACAGAATAAAATACGGCAACATTACTCACCATAGACTTTGCCAATCAGCTGGCGCCGAGCCACTGCATGTCCCGTATTCTTGATTATACACGTAGTTGACAGGTGACAGCAGGACTACTACACCTGTAGTCAGCTGATGAGGCTGGAAATCGCTTAGGTACATGCAAGCTTGCTGGAATCTGTATGTGAAATCTGGCTCAGGCTGCAGGTATCCGGGCGGGGACAGACAGCAAGGGTTGCCGGTCACCAGGTTTTCACTGACGGTCGGACCGTTATTGGAAGCCGGTGCTGGCGCATTGCTTGCTTGCGACTGACGTTTCTTAGTTGGTTTTAACATGACCTTTCGCCTTTTGAAGTCTCCATGATCATAGATACGGGAAAAATCCGGTGATACACACCAATACCCTCCAATAACACCGGGATCAATACGAAAAAAACATGGATCGATACATAACTTTTTCCTTATTGCACGCTTCCACACATGAGCATCTGGTAAAAATTTGTAAAAGTCATAGTTTTCAGTAAAATACTGATAAATTTGACCATCTGTTGCCATTTTATCATCTGTTGCATTAATCGCGGCCCATATTAAATAAGCGTACGTTCTGTCGGGTTTTTGGAACACGGACTGCGGTGGTGCACTCATGTCGGGACTCTCAGGACAATAAAACACCAGACACTGTGCATGTATTTTTTAATATGAAAAGCCTAAATTGATACATTATTGTAACTTCTTCAGTCCCAAGGCCAATTTACAATGGACCACTGTGGTATTCTTTTAAACACCTGCAAGTCGACACATTACTGAAGCGCATGCACATTAGAATTCATAAATATCTGCCACCTGGCGGATACACGAAGAATTGCAACCAATTAAATCCGAACCATTATCAATAAACACATCAACCGCGGGTGTGAATGCAACATGAATGCGGTATGAATGTGGTGAAGTGCGTGGCATTCGGAAAAAATCCCCGAAAAAATTTGGAGATGTTGGAGAATAAACGGGGCCGCGGCTGTACCATGCCTCTGAGTCAGAGATATGAGCTGAAATAACAGACTTATGCACAGTAACCTACAATGGCTATAATAGCTGGCTCAATTGATACAAGCAAGCAATGCACTGCTACAAATCAAATGTAAATCTTGCACACAGCGGTGCTAGTAAAACGCCGATACAACCTTGCTGGAACACACGGCATACAGCTTATAGATCCTCCTCCTGAATTGACGTCATTACGTCATACGCCCAACCGGTTTCCCTCCCACCTGGCCCCTGTCGAAGCTCCAGGTGGGAGGGAAACCGGTTGGGCATATGACGTAATCACGTCAATTCAGGAGGAGGATCTGTAAGCTGTATGCCGTGTGTTCCAGCAAGGTTGTATCGGCGTTTTACTAGCACCGCTGTGTGCAAGATTTACATTTGATTTGTAGCAGTGCATTGCTTGCTTGTATCAATTGTGCCAGCTATTATAGCCATTGTAGGTTACTGTGCATAAGTCTGTTATTTCAGCTCATATCTCTGGCTCAGAGGCATGGTATGATAGTGTAATAGGACACAGTATTTAGCAAGCAAGGCTGTTTTGGTGTGCTATTGGCACTATGATGTTTAAGAGTGTTTACCTAAGATTGGTTTAATAGTGCACTACATGTATAGCAACATTGTGTCAGTTTACTGTAGCCAATGCAGGGTGTATTTGTAACAAAAGCATGGTATAATTTTGCAATAGGACACAGTGTGTCACACATATGCAAGGACATCTACTCACACACTCTAATGATAATACCACTTATCTATCTACATGCCAATAAGCCTTATTCCTTAGCATTGCTACTACCCACCAGTTATTGAATTACTCCCACATACCAATTATGCTGTATCTTAGGCACTAGATTAGAAGTACAATGTAATGCTCGGCCTGCCCACAAGCCAGTCGAGACCCCGGGACTGAGGTGGAAAGGAGTAATACCACACACCTAGCAGTAAACGGGGGAACGGCCGGAGTGTGGATGTAGCGTAGATGGTCCGGGTAAACAAAAATAGAAATGATACACGGTACTTGACAGCTCCGGCGAAGAAGGGTAAAGTTCGTAAGCCAATGGTCGAGGATTGGAGAGAGCAGCGAAGTTGAGTGTCTGTAAGCCTGGGTCATGGAGTGGAGAGAGCAGCGTAGTCGATTGTCCGTGAGCCGTGTCCAGGGGTTGTATAAGTCTGCAGCGTAGAAAGTCCAAAGCGAAGTCCAAAGGGTTCCAGAGAGCAGCGTAGTAGAGTCCAAAGCAAAAGGTCAAATCCAGGGAGGTCAGCAGAATTTCTAGGGACAGGAACCGACACTGTAAGACAAGAGAGGCCAGGCAACAGCAGACAGCACCAAGGTACAGTAGCTATGCAGAGCAAAGAGAAAATGGTGAAGGGGGACTAAATAAGGGACTGGGACCAATCAGGGGAAGGGGAGTGACAGAGGAGCGGCCCGAAGAAGGACCTGATAGGAGAGCAGAGTGTGAGAGTTTGGGACCAATCAGAGTGAGGGGAGGGACAGCGAAGCGGCCCGAGTAAGACCCAGATAGGAGAGAATTACCAGAGGCTTTGGGAGTGGTCTGAGCAAGGGGAGGAGCGGAGGGACAGACAAGGGAATGAACAAGTGCGCCGTGTCAGAGGAGGCGGAGAGTGCGAGAGACGTACCGGAGGATTTGGGAGTAGTCTGAGCAAGGGGAGGAGCGGAGGGACGGACAGGGGAAGTGTCAGGTGGAGAAGAGGGACCTGGGTGGCGAAGCTGACGGGGCAGGGGCAGAGACACGCAAGTTGCGTGCGCCGCATCAGAGGAGGCGGAGTCTGACGCCTGGTGGCAACTAATGGCGGCCTGGATTCGCGCACGCCCGTAGGGGTGACGCGCGCGACCGGGATGTGCGGGGGTAGCCGCCAGTTGCGAGGGACGCCACCGTGGAGCCCGGACGGCCTGTAATAAAGGTAAGGAGACGCTGGAAGCGGGTATACCCGTAGCGCGGATCCCTACATACAAGTATACAGTGATGTTAGAGCTGTGCTGTCAGTCACAGCGTTTATATTTAGATAGCCAGCTCCTTGTTTATTTTATCAATACTGACTTGTAGTGACCAGAGAAGAAGTAAAATTATACAGTGATGTTAGAGCTGTGCTGTGTTAGTCACAGCGTTTATATTTAGATAATCAGATCTCGGTCTCATCATAGTGGTATAGTGGGTATTACATCTCATTCATTTGCTGCTGGGTTACTAGTAAAACAGCGCCATAGAGGCACACTACATTTCTTCACTTATCTCCTCACAAATGTTTTAAGGAAAATTAAATAAAACTAAAAAAATGTTATTTGTTCACATGTGCTCTAACTTAATGTTAGCGTTAAAATAATATTTAAATCTCCTTACAAATACTGAAGAAATGTCTGCTACTAGTCACATTCCTAGTGTATAACATCGTAAATGCTGATTCATAATTTAGTTTCTGCTTACAGCTGTTCACTGGGGGCTGTAAGCTGTCAATTGAAGAATTATAATTGACATCTGCAATTAGATCTTTTGATGAATAGCAGAATACAGGACTAAAACCAAACGGGTTGATTTTTGTATGTATGAATGTATGTATGTACCGTATGTATGAATGTATACATATACATACACAACCTATCTCCTAGAGTGGAACTAAAACGTTTTGCATAATTATGTGCTCCTGAGAGTGCCTGTGTAAACTCTATGTTTGTGTATCCACTAATGTGCACCCAAGCAAGCTTGCCAATTGTTACGCTTTTCTTTATGATATATATAGAGACAGAGAGAGACAGAAAGAGACAGTGAGACCTATTGAAATATTTCTGGTACAATTAAAAAAAAAAAAGCTAAAAACAACAATGGTTAAACTCACAAACAACAAAGATTAAATCACATTTATGAGTGCAATACTCAATACTCAGTCCCCAAACAATCCTTTTTTTTTTTTTTTTTTTATCACGCTTTAAAACATGAAGCCAAAAGCAGGATTCACTAAGAAATGAAGGCCATTTTTTTAAGGCTGATAAAAAAAAAATGCAAAAAAAAAAGCTGTTTTTTGTATCAGTGCTATTGTGCTATTGTGCTATAAATGCTACAGTATAGCGCGATAGCTTAAAAAAAAAAGCAGATACAAGGTTTTAGTGGTATAAGCGCTCCAGCGCCGGATCCTCAGAGTAATATATAAACAAATAGATAGCACATAAGCCAAGGCACAGGATCCTGTGCCCTGGCTTATGTGCTATCTATTTGTTTATATATTACTCTGAGGATCCGGCGCTGAAGCGCTTATACCACTAAAACCTTGTTTCTGGACATTTATTCTGGTTGTTGCCCGTGCACTATAGGGATCAAATCATTTTTGTATAAATATTTTGAGAGTGGGTCTAGCTTTTTTCTAAAGCTTTTTTCTAAGTCCTTGTTAGTCTTATGGTATTATTGCAAAACCTTTTGCAGTAATTTTTGTCCACATTATAAATGGAAGACAGTTCACAGGAACAGGACTCGAGTTCTATAGCAGCTTATGCATTTAGTTGCAGTGATGATTCTCTCAGAAAGAAAAAAGCCCTCCATGTCTTTGAGAATATTGTTGATGTGGAATCAAATGATGTTGCAGATTTAAAAATTCATTTCCAGCAATTGGAGACGCTGTTGATACTCAAGACCAGAATATGGTGGGATGTGGTGACACTTGAGAACTACATTAAGAGTAAGAGGATTCCCAGGGGCCTAAGAGTGAAGAAACCGCCGATTTTTGGTTTTCTAAGTAAAGATTTTGAAAGTCAGTGGTTCATTGTGCTTAACAATTGTTCTTTCAAACTAATGGAACTTATAATTCTAGAGAAAAGGAAGGAAAAAGAATCTTTGGAGGTGAAGATTAAAAATTTGCAGGATTAATTGTATAAACTTAAGGACATTGAAGGATTTAAAGATTGTGATCGGATTCTACTGCACCGACACACTTTATTCGAGCAAATGCCCGGTTTGTACCTGGCAGATACCTGGAATCCGCCGCTGCTCACCTCTTGCATGCTGCGTTGCGTTTGCCTTCCCAGCCACGGTTCATGCCTGGCTGACGGGGGCCTGATCTGTTAAATGATAATGTGAAGAATTTACTAGGCTGCAATGTTTCGCTTGTCCACCAGATGGCATAAACTCATGACTTAAGTAATGTGTGGGCTTTGCAAGTTGTTTCGTTTAAAAAAAAATACTTTATCCCAGTACAGTATGCTATTGTAACTTGTCCTTGAGACTGAAGGAAGATGTTGCAAAAAATGTATCAATTTAGGCTTTACATACTGTACTGTATTAAATAAAGACAAAGACCATTTTCGCTTACACTATTCTACAGAGACATGAGTGTTCAAATGCAGCCCGTGTTCCAAAAACCTGACAGAAGTTATGCTTATTTGATATGGGCCGCTATTAATGCAACAGAGGATAAGATGGCAACAGTTGTTCAAATTTATCAGTATTTTATCGAAAACTATGACTTTTACAGATTTTCGCCAACTCCTCATTTGTGGAAGCGGGCAATAAGGAAAAGGTTATGTAGTGACCCCTGTTTTCACCTTATTGAGCCCCAATTTGTTGGAAGGTATTGGTGTGTGTCACAGGGTTTTTCCCGTATCTATGATAATGGAGGCGGCAAAAGGCGAAGGGTCGTGTTAAAACCAAATAAGAAGCGACAGTCCCTGCCAAGCATTGCGCCAGAACCAGAACCAGAACCAGCACCAGCATCAGCTTATCATCATGGTCCCGCCGTCGGTGACAACCCTGAGATGGATTTCGCAGCCAGTTTTGATGAAGCTTGCATGTACCTAAGCGATTTCCCGCTGACTACAGGTGGGCTAGTCCCTCTGCAAACTATCGACGTGGGTGATGATGAAAGCTGGACTGGCAGTGGCAGTGGCAGTGGCCCGGCGCCGGCGCAAGCTGAATGGGACATTCAGTAATACAGTATGGTGAGTACTGTATTGTTGCCGTATTATTTTGGTGGGGCAGGCTGGGTACTTCTTTAGGGGGCTGACCATTACTGTACATTAAAACTTTTCATTTTGTTTTTCCTCAGAAAAGAAAACGGCTAATGGGGGGATTTCGATGGATACAGTAATATTGTGCTGTACAGTATGCTGATGTTTTCCAGCCGAACAGTATACTGTGTAATAAACCCGAATAAATAAAACTATGCATTTATTCTACAGTACATGTTCAGTAAATTACTGCACATACTGGGGGCGAGATGTGTTTGCAGCAGAGAGAGGTATTTTAATAATATTGTAGTGAGCAGGGGGTTCCCTGAGCCAGAAATTAATGCTCAGGGACCCCCCCTGCTCCTGATCAATATTATTAAAAATACTGAAAATGCTGCGTCATTACCATAGCGGATAGCCGCTAAGGCAATGAAGGGGTTAACCCACCGTGCCCGCTTTATTGTGTGTAGTGGGGATGGGTGAGGGGGGTATTTGGCCCTTGGTGGGAGTTTAGAACTTGCGGGAGGGGGGGGGGGGTGTTGCGGGTGCACTTAACCCCTTCACGACTGTAGCAGTTAATACCGCTACGGTCATGAAGGGGTTAAGCCCTCCCGCTACACACACCCCCCCCCGCAAGCCCTCCCCAACCATCGTTGGGGCTAATACCCCATTCACCCACCCTCCCGCTACCCACAATAAAAAAATACACACAGCACAGCAGCCGCCAAAAAATAAATAAATAAATACTGTATAAATAAATAAATAAATAAATGACAATAAATACATTTGAAATACATTTTTATTGATAGTGTAGATGTGCAGGGGGTCTCTGGAGCTGAATCGCGTTGGTTTTAGGTCTGGGGACCCCGTGCCCCCTGAGATACAGGCCCCTTTAGGGGGTGCCGGTATCCCTCTGCGTTTAAAGGTCCCGATCACGTGACCGCGGACTGTAAACCAAGCAGAGCAGAGGGATACCGGCACCCCCTAAAGGGGCCTGTATCTCGGGGGGCACGGGGTCCCCAGACCTGAAACCTGTGCGCTTCTGCTCTGGAGACCCCCTGCACATGTACAGTATCAATAAAACACATACAATATACAGTATAAATAAACACTCGTTCTTTACCTTAGCGTCTATGCGCTATGGTAAAGAAGCATCATTTGTGTACTGTATTTTAATAATATTGTAGTGAGCAGGGGGTTCCCTGAGCCAGAAATTAATGCTCAGGGGCCCCCCCCTGCTCCTGATCAATATTATTAAAAATACTGAAAATGCTGCGTCATTACCATAGCGGATAGCCGCTAAGGCAATGAAGGGGTTAAGGCATAATAAACAATTAATACATTCAATACATATTTTTCACGTCTGTGTTAAAACTCCCTGCCTTCTCTCTAATCTACTGTATGTAAAACCCCCTCCCCCTATTCTCGCTTTTAAAACTCCCTGCCTTCTCTCTAATCTATGTAAAACCCCTCCCCCTATTCTCGCTTTTAAAACGCCCTGCCTTCTCTCTAATCTATGTAAAACCCCCTCCCCCTATTCTCGCTTTTAAAACGCCCTGCCTTCTCTCTAATCTATGTAAAACCCCCTCCCCCTATTCTCGCTTTTAAAACGCCCTGCCTTCTCTCTAATCTATGTAAAAAAAACCTCCCCCTATTCTCGCTTTTAAAACGCCCTGCCTTCTCTCTAATCTATGTAAAACCCCCTCCCCCTATTCTCGCTTTTAAAACGCTATGCCGTCTCTCTAATCTATGTAAAAAAAACCTCCCCCTATTCTCGCTTTTAAAACGCCCTGCCTTCTCTCTAATCTATGTAAAAAACCCTCCCCCTATCCCCCTATTGTGTGTGTGCGTTAAGCTTCCCTGCAATCTATGTAAAAAAAACCTCCCCCTATTGTGTGTGTCTGTTAAGCTTCCCTGCAATCTACAGTATGTAAAAAAAACCTCCCCCTATTGTGTGTGTGTGTGTTAAATCTGCCTGGCCTGTGTTTCTGAGTGCTGAGTGCTCTGCGTTTAAAGGTCCCGATCACGTGACCGCGGCCTGTAAACCAAGCAGAGCAGAGGGATACCGGCACCCCGTAAAGGGGCCTGTATCTCGGGGGGCACGGGGTCCCCAGACCTGAAACCTGTGCGCTTCAGCTCCGGAGACCCCCTGCACATCTACACTATCAATAAAAATGTATTTCAAATGTATTGTCATTTATTTATTTACATTTATTTATTAATTGTGCTGCTGCTGCAAGTCCTAAACTCACACCAAGGGCCAAACACCCCCCTCACCCCCAATAAAAAAATTCACGCACAGCAGCCCCACAATTAATAAATAAATCTAAATAAATAAATAAATACATGAAGAGAAATAAATATATACTGTATAGTATATACTGTATATATACTGGATATATATATATACATTATACAGTATACAGTATATAATAACAATCCCTATACAGTACATATACAGTATATACTGTGTACAGTATATATATACTGTATATATATATATATATATATATATATATATATATATATATATATACACTGTATAGTATACAGTATATACACACAGATGATGAACCAATATACAAATACAGTACATGTAGAATGGTTATCAAAATCATACTGTCCTACAAATAACGCATCTCCATACAGTACAGACAATAATAATAATAATCCATTTAATAATCCTAACTGATTTTACAATATAAAACATAACATTCCAATCCACACAGTACATTGCATTTACATTGTATACTGTAAATGATGCATAGCATTAAATCTATGCACCATATACAGTACTGTACATTCTGCAAATGAATGTTAACAATATAATTGCAAGCTACTCTACCAGTAAATACAAACACTTCCAAACAAGTCAACTACAGTATTTTAACCAATCAAGTAAACCAAAATCAATATATACTGTAAGTAACAACCAGAAAACACAATTTAAAACCAAAGCTAACCCTTACAATACAGTACCAAGGATTACATCTATCTAATTGTAAAAAACCTTATACATTATACACAGCATTGTTTAAAGCCCCCTCCCCCCTAATGTTTCTGTTAAGCAGATTACACTGAAGGGAGAGAGATATAAAGGCCTAAAGCCCCTTCCCCCCTAATGTTTGTGTTAAACAGATTACAATGAAGGGAGAGAGATATAAAGGCCTAAAGCCCCTTCCCCCCCTAATGTTTCTGTTAAACAGATTACAAAACAGATTACAATGACGGGAGAGAGATATAAAGGCCTAAAGCCCCTTCCCCCCTAATGTTTCTGTTAAACAGATTACAATGAAGGGAGAGAGATATAAAGGCCTAAAGCCTTACCTGCATTGGTAAACCCTCCCTGCATTGGTAAACCCTCCCTGCATTGATGTCGTGCAGTGTATGTAAATGTGGGGAGGGGGGGGGTCCAATGTGCATAATGTACTGTGAGGTCTAACCACCCTCACCCCCTACCCACATACTGTACCGTTACCCCCCCCCCCCCATCCTGGCCATGGCCCCTCACGCACAGCAGCTCCACAATTAATAAATAAATCTAAATAAATACATGAAGAGAAATAAATATATACTGTACTGTAAGTGCCCGCTTTATTGTGTGTAGCGGCGGTGGGTGACGGGGTTTATAAATGTGAGTTTATAAATAAAATAAAGAATATTATTTCTAGGGGCCCTAGAACAGAAGTTCCCATGCCAATTTCGCGCTCATTGCTCTTTTTTTGCTCTTTTTTTACAATGTTGCTGGTCTTGCGGCTTTGCAGTCTGCAAGCAAAAAGCGCCAAGTGTATGAAGTCTGGGTGAGCGCTTTCCACATTTGATGCCTACGGCACATTCCCATTTCTACACACTTCAATACCTGCACAGTTGGTAGCGCTTTCCATCCCAGCTACTGTACCATTCTGGATATTCACCTCTCACAGGCCATTCTTGCCCGAGTCTGTCCTATCAGACAGGGGCATTAACCTGTATCCACACCACCTGGACAATTTCTCTCTGTCAGAGACTTGTGCTATTTATTTTATATATTTTTGTGTAATTATTCATGCAATTTTATGCTCATTTCATATGTGGTTTTCAACATAAAGTGGCTGCTGGGCCTGATCCTAACTCATACAGTATACAGTAGCGCTTCCCTGTTTGTTTGTTTATTGCAAGCAAAAAGCAGTCTGTAGTACTGAGTGTGAGATAAATTACTGTATTTATCAGTGTTGATAAAAGAGAGTTGATCAGAAGGATTCCCTTTACTGTATATACAGCACTCTATTGTCATTCATACAGTACTGTATACTGTAGTAAAGGGTAGACAACACATGGTCTTGCAGTATACTGTATTACTAAAAATCTCTCAGGTTGACCAGAATCACTGCGGATATCGGAAAATAATACAATTTTATTAATTCTACGTAGAATTAATAAAATTGTATTATTTTCCGATATCCGCAGTGATTCTGGTCAACCTGACAGATTTTTAGTAATACAGTATACTGCAAGACCATGTGTTGTCTACCCTTTACTACAGTATACTGTATGAATGACAATAGAGTGCTGTATACTTTATAAGGGGAATCCTTCTGATCAACTCTCTTTGATCAACACTGATAAATATCATATTTATACCCCTTTAGCACCTGTCGTTCCATCCTATGCACCCATTTACTGTACAATGGTGATTGCGGTCGTATTCACGTACTTTATATGAGATAAATTAAGCAGTTCTTTTATTGCTGAAGTCGCCACAAAAAACTTTTATTTACAAATACAATACAATACAATGGTGAAACATTTCAAGTTAACAGCAATTCAAAACATCAACACACAATAATACAGTACATACTGTACAGTACTGTATGATTATTTATTTATAATACAGTATACAGCTCTGTACTGTATACAGTATGCAGTATACAGTATACTGTACTATATTTGGGCCTTGTCTTTGGGGGTTTATTCATGCAATTATTAGGGTGACCTGCCGTTGGAAATACTGACACAGTACAATCCTACAGCTACACCACCCACCCCCTCCAGTACAATCCTACAGCTACACCACCCACCCCCTCCCTTAGAGTTTTTAATCCCTCCCTGGCCAAGCATCAATCGTCTGGCTAATCCAATCCAAGCCATTGTTTTGTTAATCTGGCCCTGGGCTGGCTACGGTAACAAGATTCAGCAGGAGGCCAGTCAGAGTACTGTATCATCCCACCGTCCACCTTCCTTAGAGGGAGGCCTGCCTGCTTTGGAAAAATCCCCTCTCGAATTTGAAATGTAAATCTGATGTGCATCCGTTTGCTTACAGTAACTGTTCTGTTCAGAACAGCCACTGCTTCTAAATTACTGAAAATATACAGGATAAATATACAGTAATGTGAAATAATCGTACAATATACAGTAATGTGAAATAATAGTACAGTAGTTCATTGAGAGAGGAGAGGTTTTGTGTACATCATTACTGCTGTTTATATACTGTACATTTGACTGCACAAGCAGATTTGACGAACACAAGGCCCCCCCTCCCCCTTGGGCACCCTTTTTCCTGGAACGACAAGAAAACAAAAACTTTGTTCAGTTACTGTACTGTACTGTATGTGCGTACTGTATTATGGTAGAACTACTGTACAGTAGGTGGCTGGTGCAGCTTTCTCTGGAAAGAAAAAAATGGAGCAGTTAGTAGGCAGTTACTGTAGTACTGTCAAACTAGTCTACTGTACTGTATACTGGAACTACTGTATACTCTGACTATTGGGAAAGAAAAAAACTGTGCCATACTTACCTGTATCATACTGTACTTACTGTACAATACTACAGCACTGTACTACTTTCCTGATGCTTGCCCATTGCGCGCGATGACAATGGGCAACACAGTGGCAATATGGTCTATATATTTATTGCATCGTTCCACGGTGAGTACATCGTTCCAAAAACTCATTATGGCTGTATACAACTCGTCCTTCTTGGAGGGTTTCGCCACTTTACGGATGTGGTCCTTCAGCTGATGCCAGACCATTTCGATCGGATTGAAGTCTGGCGATCTGTGATTGGAAAGAAAGGACAATTAGTTTAAGAGATACAGTACACAGTAAAAACAGTGGGGAACATATAAATGGGACACGGTCTACTGCACTTACTCCGCTGGCGTCTTCACCCAGTTGATGCCGCGCTCAAGGATATGCGCCGTCGACGCGGTGTGCTTGGGATCATTGTCCTGGTAAAAGCGATGACCATTGGGAAAGTCTTGTGTGATGTATCGCACTATCACGGGCACAATGTTGTCTTGGAAGAAATCTTTATTCATGATTCCTATAGCAAGAAAAGAAAAGTGCTCAATAGTACAGTACAGTGCATACGGTAAGGCAACACTAGTCAAGTACAGTGCATTAGGCGGCATTATATTTGAGAAATTGTACCTTCAAAGACGACAATGCATCCCGGTCTACGCCTAGAGATGGCACCCCACACATGCAGCTTCACAGGGTGTTTTGGCCGTGGCTTCAAAGTTATGCGGCCTTTTTTGTGGAACGCAAATCTTGCAAATCTCTCCAGCGACACAGTAGACTCATCAGTGAAGATGCAATCCTGGAAAGTCTCACCGCTGTCGATCCATGCCTGGGCCTGGAGCACTCTTTTGATTTTGTTTGCGTCCTGTATCATGGGGTACGCTCTGTAATGACAATGAATAAAAAATGTTAGCGTCACAGCGCAGTACAGTTTGCAAAACAACACTTTTACTTTACAGTACCTCCTGTACTGTCCAGTACTAACCTCACACGTCCATATTTCCATCCAATTCTGCGTCTCATCTTCTTTATGCTGCTCTCGGATACAGTCAGATTGTGGTTTTCCTGAAGAGTGTTTTTAACCCTTAATGCGCTCCTCTCATCATTCTCCTCACTTATTCTGTCCACCAGAAGAGTAGTCTCCCTACAATGCAAAGAAATTATATTGTGTTATTAATATGCAGCAATATAAAATGTATACTGTATACTGTACATGTAATGTTGTAATATACAGTAAATATAAATATACAAAAAATGTATACTGCTGTACTATAAATATAAATAGACAAAATATACAGTATACAGTACTGTTGTAATATAAATATACTATATAAATATACTGTTGTTATATCATAATAATATAAATACACATCATATACTGTATATTCCGTTGTAAGATGAATTGCAATATACCAAAAGTGTATACTGCTGCACAAAAAATATAAATTGACCACACATACACTACAGTATATACTGTTGTAATATAATAAATATACTATATAAATACGGTATACTGTTGTTATATCATAATAAATACACATCATATACTGTATATTCCGTTGTAAGATGAATTGCAATATACCAAAAGTGTATACTGCTGCACAAAAAATATAAATTGACCACACATACACTACAGTATATACTGTTGTAATATAATAAATATACTATCTAAATACGATATACTGTTGTTATATCATAATAAATACACATCATATACTGTATATTCCGTTGTAAGATGAATTGCAATATACCAAAAGTGTATACTGCTGCACAAAAAATATAAATTGACCACACATACAGTACACTACAGTATATACTGTTGTAATATAAATATACTATATAAATACGGTATACTGTAGATGTACACTACAGTTTTCTATATTTTTTTTGGTTAAGTTTTATAAATACAGTATACTTACGCATTTGTTATCTTTGGTGCCTTTTTACGGTCTCTGTTTTTTCCTTGTGCATGATAGCACACGGTGCTTGATGGCACAACGAGGCCAGAAGCAGTTAACCAGCGCTGGATATCTGCAATTCGTTTTCCGCTCGTGTACAGCTCCTTCATTCTCATGCTGAGATCCTTTGAAATCTTCTTAACAGGCATTGCTGCGAGTAGAAAGAAATACAAACACAAGAATGTATATTCGATGTTTAGTCGATGTGTATTCAATGTGCAGTGAATCCACAAAATGGATGGTGTATTTATATGTTAATGACTCACATTACAGACCACCCACTTTCAACACCTGTACCTGGCCGCCATGCATAAAAGGTTGTACACGTTGCATAGCCCACCACTTGCTGATCTTTATCTGAGCCATTGTCCAGATACTGCATTGTGCCTCCCGCTTACATGGAGCAGCCCCGGTTCTATGGACGAAAGAACCATCTCACCTCTGCTGTGCCTGCCACACTGAAAAAGAGATAGGCAGTTACCGTTTCCAAGCCAAAGGCAAAGCGACAGGCTAAGGCCAACAAAGAAAACCTTCTGCTGACCCCAAAGGCTAAGGCTTTTAAAAAACGTCAGCCTTATTATGTGAAGAAGAAATACGGTACTGTGCTCGGTACGCAAGACGAATGGCAGCCAACTCACCGAATCCGCAGACCACTTGCTCCCATAAGCTTCGACGACTCTGCTGTAGCTGTCCCGGAAATCTTCAGCCCGGCTTCTCCACCCCCATCTTCTCCGGTTCCATCTGAAGATGCTGCTGCCTCTGAAATCCACGGGTCACTGTCTCCTTTGCTCTTGGACGACTCTGCTTCTCTCCCGGAAATCCAGCGGTCACCTTCTCCATCCCTCTTCGACGACGCTGCAGCTTCTCCTGTACCGGGCATCCCCAGGTCACCTCTTCCACTCTCCATCGATGCCGCTTCTCTCCAGAGAACACCCATCTCATCCTCCGTTGCACCCATCCCCCCAGATCTCCAGATGCCATGCACAAGCAGCTTGTTAGACCGGATCCTGAATGGGCTAAGTGTGGATCTCCCCGGGAATTCTAGTGTGCTGGCAAAGCTAGATCTGCTTCTGGAGTCGGTGCTACATATGGAGCAACGGATGCTACAAATGGAGCAACGGCTGGATCAACGGATGCTACATATGGAGCAACGGATGGATCAACGGATGGACAAGATAGAGGCAGACATAGCGGGCATACATTATTTGCTCGGTGTTAATGCCCCTGTTTCCCCGACGCTGGAGCAGGGTGGTTGACATGGATGTGATGCATGGTACCTTCGAACCCCTTCCATCACCAAGCACACCCCCTCCACCAGAAGATGCAGTGTACTATGCTATTGAGGAGGACATGACAACCCCGTCAAGACCACGCCAGGAGACAACCCGGCGACCACTACCGGAGGAAAGCTTCCTCCCAGACACCCTACCATTGCCCATCGCCTCAAGTACACCCGCTCCCAAAAGACCTCCTACACCCGCTCGCATACAAACAGAGCCCGACATCTCCCTGTGCGATCTGCCACCGGTGCTGAGGGAGAAGTATAGGGTGAGGAGTGCTGGTATACCACACAAGTATGCCTTGATCATATTTAAACACCATGTTCCCTACACATTGTACTGCGAGTGGGTGTTCAAAGTGAACTATGATGGGAATCGCCAAAAAAAGGCCCTTCCTTCTAATTTAAGGAAAAAGATTGTGGAAGAAATGCAGCGCTATTACCCTGTTACAGATCCTGTAATGAGAGGCGTTAGAGACTGCATTAATGGCGTTTTGCGCCATGCAAGGAATCGGCCATGGATGGAAAATGGGGAGGACTTTCAGTGAGACCATACTGTAATATTGTGCTGTACTGTACAGTACATGTTTTACCCTATAGTACCTGCTGTACTTAAACAAAGGATACTGAATGTTGTTGTGTGTTGCACGGTTTTTGTACTGTATTTGTAAATAAAAGTTTTTGGTGGCGACTTCAGCAATAAAAGAACTGCTTAATTTATCTCATTCTCAGTACTACAAACTGCTTTTTGCTGCCAGACTGCAAACCCGCAAGACCAGCAACATTGTAACAAAAGAGCAATGAGCGCGCAATTGGCGTGGGAACTTCTGTTCTAAGGCCCCTAGAAATAATATTCTTTATTTTATTTATAAACTCACATTTATAAACCCCGTCACCCACCCCCGCTAAACACAATAAAAAATAATCACACACAGCATCCCCGCAATAAATAAATAAATAAATAAATACAAATAAATACATTTGAAATACATTTTTATTTATAGTGTAGATGTGCAGGGGTCTCGGGAGCTGAACCGCACTGGTTTCAGGTCGGGGGACCTCCTGCCCCCCGAGATACAGGCCCCTTTAGGGGGTGCTGGTATCCCTCTGCGTTAAAGGCCCCGATCACGTGACCGCGGCCTGTTAAACCAAGCAGAGCAGAGGGATACCGGCACCCCCTAAAGGGGCCTGTATCTCGGGGGGCACGGGGTCCCCAGACCTGAAACCTGTGCGCTTCTGCTCTGGAGACCCTCTGCACATCTACACTGTGAATAAAACACACACATCATTAAAGAATCATTCTTTAGCTTAGTGGCTATGCGCTATGGTAAAGAAGCAGCATTTCTGTATTTTTAATAATATTGTACAGTGAGCAGGGTGTTCCCTGAGACAGAAATCTAATCTCAGGGGACCCCCTGCTCCTGCACAATATTATTAAAAGTTCAGAAATGATGCTTCATTAGCATAGCGTATAGCTGCTAAGGTAATGAAGGGGTTAAGGCATAATAACCAATAAATACATTCAATACACTACCCACTACCCATGGCAACCTCCGCTGCTGTACAGTAAAACAGAGAAAAAATTAACACTTTCAAAGTAATGTCCCCTAACCCCTTAATCACCATAGCGGTTATTAACCGCTACAGTCATGAAGGGGTTAACCCACCCTCACCCACCACTCGGGACGCCTACTGTACATACCCTCCCACTCTAACCCCCCACCCCGTGAGGCCTAACCACCCTCAACCCTCACCCACTAACTACCCACAAGGGAGGCCTACCCACATACCGTTGGGGAACCCCCCACCCCCAGTCCCCGCAATCAAAACAATGCACAGCCCCACAATAAACAGCATTCTATTTATTAAATACATTACCCACCCCCTGTGCCCCCCCCATAAATACAAGATTTATTCTTTTACATTCAGGGTCCATAACGCAGCCCCACGCTAGTCCCCGGTAGGCTGGCAGGGCACCTGGACAGACCTACAGTTTACCAGCAGCATTCCACAGGTTCTGGAGGCCTGCTGGTGGATCCTGCCAGCACCATAGCCCTCAGGTGGTCTCCTTGGGTCACTGTGGAACACAATTGGGTCCCCACGGTAGGCCCAAGGATGTCTGGGAGCCCCGGGTCAAACCCACAGGTGTCTGCGGGGCCTCGGGTGGTTCCCATGGGGGTCTGGGGAACTCACGGGTGCTCACTACGGGTCCGCAGTGCCCCCACAGAAGTGGGACCACACATCATCATCCCCGCACCTACGGGTCGGAGGTGCCCCCACAGAAGTGGGACCACACATCGTCATGCCCGCAGACTACGGGTCCGCGGTGCCCCCACAGAAGTGGGACCACACATCATCATCCCCGCATGTGTCACCCGTGGAACCACCAGCCTGATACCCTTTAGGATACCCGAGGATTCCCCGCGGGTGGTCTCCAGAGGTCCCACGCAAAACCACAGAAGTAACCCTGAATGTAAAAAAAATAAACCTGGCCTATACATTCAATACATACACCCTCCCCCCCAACACCTACAGTACAATAATGTGCAAAATAACTATTATCCAGATATGGATAATAGATTAATTGCCCATTATTAAAAACATTAACTAGCATATACAAATAAATAAAGTACTACTGACCTCATCAATACGAAGTGTCCGACGCCAGTGCCTTCCTTCTCTTGCCCACACAAAACATAGCCAAAACCAAGCCAATACATTGCAATTACATTCAGATATCAATTAACCCCTTAAACACCTTATCGAATAATAACCGCAAAGGTAATTAAGGGGTTAAGCCACACAGGCACGATACCCACCCTTCACCCATGAATTTGTACTGTGGCTTCATCATGCAACTATATATATATACTGTATATATATATACAGAGAGACAGAGAGAAAGATATATATATATATATATATATATATATATATATATATATACACACGTTATATACCTTATATACCTGTACACACCCATGATAAACCAATATACAGTACAAATAAATGTAGAAGGGTTATCAAAAGCATACTGCCCTACAACCAAACACTTCTCCATACAGACACTACATTAAAATCAATTTCCTTTAAAATTCCTAACTGATCTCACAATCTACTGTACTGTATATGATCACAAACCAATGAAAAAACTCACATTCCAATATGCATAAAATCTATGCACCATATACATTCTGCAAATTAATCAAACGTAAACAATAATCAATTAGCAATCATTATTTACATCCCTAAACATTTCACACTCAATTACGAACAATGAAACCATTAACAGATTCACGCCTAGAGCAGAACAATTAAGCCTTTGAAAAAATATAAGTACCGACAAAAATACAACCTTTACAACCAAGGCTATCTATCCCTGACCTTCCTCAAACACACAATACAATACCAAGGAATACATCTATCTAATTTTAAAATACTTTAAACTCACAAAATAATTAAAAACACATCTAATCCAGCTGTTAAAACATCATCATTTCTTACCCTGAATGTATACTGTACAGTATATCTCTCTAGACATATATATTGTACATACATACATACAGTGGCAAGAAATGATATACCACAAAAAAAAAAAAATACACATGTTAAAAAACCTTTTGAAAAAATTAACAAGTTAAATAAAATACATTTCTTTACTGTAGTTCACTTACCATTACTTGCCCCCACCGATTCCCGTTGCGCAGCTTACTCACGAACCAATCCACGATCAGGAACCCATAAAATAATAAACCATTCAAAATAATAAACATTAAACTAAAAATCCAAATCAATCCACGGGTCTTCTACTTGTAATACATCTTCATCTGTATTCTTCTTTCTTCTATCTCCTTCCGGGCGGGGCAGGGCGTGGTCTTATTTCCATCATCGGCCACGCCCTTGTCTTTTTTCTTCTCCGGAGGTCCTTCCTCCGCCGCATCTGGCTGCAAAATGAGACGACATAGGCTTTTAAAGGCCTATGACGTCACATTTTGCGTCATGGTTCCCACGGTCCTGATTGGACCGTGAAAACCATGTGTTTTGGCCGATAAAAAAAAAAATGATGACGTCACTTAAAGGGAATGAAAGCACAGCCAATCAGAATGGCTTTGCTTCAATTGCCTTTAAGATGACATCATGAAAAGGCACATGGCCGTGCACACATGGTACTAGAGCCAATCAGAGCGTGGGAACTTTATCCCTACTCTGATTGGCTCTGGTATACCATGTGTCAGGGGCTTGGGGGAGAAAGGATGTGACGTCAATGAAAACCTGTCACGTGGTACGGTAGCCAATCAGAGCGTGGGAACTTTATCCTTATTGACGTCACATCCTTTCTCCCCCAAGCCCCTGACACATGGTATACCAGAGCCAATCAGAGTAGGGATAAAGTTCCCACGCTCTGATTGGCTACCATACCATGTGAGGGCAGCCATGTGCCTTTTCATGACGTCATCTTAAAGGCAATTGAAGCAAAGCCATTCTGATTGGCTGTGCTTTCATTCCCTTTAAGTGACGTCATCATTTTTTTTTTATCGGCCAAAACACATGGTTTTCACGGTCCAATCAGGACCGTGGGAACCATGACGAAAAATGTGACGTCATAGGCCTTTAAAAGCCTATGTCGTCTCATTTTGCAGCCAGACGCCGCGGAGGAAGGACCTCCGTAGAAGAAAAAAGACAAGGACGTGGCCGATGATGGAAAGAAGACCACGCCTTGCCCCGCCCGGAAGGAGATAGAAGAAAGAAGAATACAGATGAAGATGTATTACAAGTAGAAGACCCGTGGATTGATTTGGATTTTTAGTTTAATGTTTATTATTTTGAATGGTTTATTATTTTATGGGTTCCTGATCGTGGATTGGTTCGTGAGTAAGCTGCGCAACGGGAGTCGGTGGGGGCAAGTAATGGTAAGTGAACTACAGTAAAGAAATGTATTTTATTTAACTTGTTAATTTTTTCAAAAGGTTTTTTAACATGTGTACACTGGCGACACACTTTATTCGAGCTCGGCTAGTCCCACGAATTCGGGTATACCCGGGTGTATTGAGGTTTGTGACTGTTTTCTGCCCGAGTACATTGAGTTATTTTTCAGGCAGGGATTGAAGCATTTTATTCCCGCTGGCTGCAATACTGCACAGTATATATATATATACTGCATTACAATTCATGAATTTATGCCATCTGGTAGACACGCGAAGCATTGCAGCCTATTAAATCCTAATCATCCTCATTTAACAGATCAGCCGCCCATCAGCCAGGCATGAACCCAGGCTGGGAAGGCAAATGCAACGGGGCTTGTCAGAGGTGAGGAGCGGCGCATTCCAGGTATCTGCCAGGTACATACCGGGTATTTGCTCGAATAAAGTGTGTCGGTGCAGTATTTTTTTTTTTTTGTGGTATATCATTTCTTGCCACTGTATGTATGTATGTATGTACAATATATATGTCTAGAGAGATATACTGTACAGTATACATTCAGGGTAAGAAATGATGATGTTTTAAAAGCTGGATTAGATGTGTTTTTAATTATTTTGTGAGTTTAAAGTATTTTAAAATTAGATAGATGTATTATTCCTTGGTATTGTATTGTGTGTTTGAGGAAGGTTAGGGATAGATAGCCTTGGTTGTAAAGGTTGTATTTTTGTCGGTACTTATATTTTTCAAAGGCTTAATTGTTCTGCTCTAGGCGTGAATCTGTTAATGGTTTCATTGTTCGTCATTGAGTGTGAAATGTTTAGGGATGTAAATAATGATTGCTAATTGATTTTTGTTTACGTTGATTAATTTGCAGAATGTATACAGTATGGTGCATAGATTTTATGCATTTTGGAATGTGACTTTTTTCATTGGTTTGTGATCATATACAGTACAGTAGATTGTGAGATCAGTTAGGATTTTTAAAGGAAATTGATTTTAATGTAGTGTCTGTATGGAGACGTGTTTGGTTGTAGGGCAGTATGCTTTTGATAACCCTTCTACATTTATTTGTACTGTATATTGGTTTATCATGGGTGTGTACAGGTATATAACGTGTGTGTATATATATATATATATATATATATAGAGAAGAAATGACCTAGGCGCAAATAAGCCAGGAAAGAGACAAAGAGAAAAATATCATAGGGCAGTATGTCTGTTACTTTCAGAGTTAAGGTGGTAAGGTATACACTTACACTTAATCAGCCAAATAAAAGCCTTTAATCCACCACTGGGATTCAGGAACACTGCTGCTGGGATTTCTTTGCTGTTTGCATGGATCTCAGACTCTCCACGACTGCTGCTTGCTTCAGGGGTCACCTTTTCATCTGCAGCTGCGTGTCTCCTTAACATGGGATATAGCTCACCAGGGAGGGGGGGGGGGGGAAGGGGAAGAGGGACAATGGAACAAAAATAGTATAAAACCTTTTATTGTAAAAACTATCTAAAAAATAACAAACAGTATCTCACTCACATGGTGTGAAATAATTTCAAGCAGTTGAGAGTTTGAATTGAGTCTCTCACACTCGTAGAGTAAGCTGTCCGGTCCACTGCACTGCTGCTAGCTTGGTTTACTTCCGCGTCACGTGCTCCGGCTCCAATTCTCGCGAGACTTCGACCTCCAATGACGTCACAGCGCTATCTCCACTCCGTTCTGCAGCGCGTCTCACTCTGCTCGGTTTGCAATGCCTGCAATGACTGCAGGGTCTGCCCTACGCGTTTCTCCTCTAGGGCTTCCTCAGGGGGAAGGCCTAGAGGAGAAACGCGTAGGGCAGACCCTGCAGTCATTGCAGGCATTGCAAACCGAGCAGAGTGAGACGCGCTGCAGAACGGAGTGGAGATAGCGCTGTGACGTCATTGGAGGTCGAAGTCTCGCGAGAATTGGAGCCGGAGCACGTGACGCGGAAGTAAACCAAGCTAGCAGCAGTGCAGTGGACCGGACAGCTTACTCTACGAGTGTGAGAGACTCAATTCAAACTCTCAACTGCTTGAAATTATTTCACACCATGTGAGTGAGATACTGTTTGTTATTTTTTAGATAGTTTTTACAATAAAAGGTTTTATACTATTTTTGTTCCATTGTCCCTCTTCCCCTTCCCCCCCCCCCCTCTCCCTGGTGAGCTATATCCCATGTTAAGGAGACACGCAGCTGCAGATGAAAAGGTGACCCCTGAAGCAAGCAGCAGTCGTGGAGAGTCTGAGATCCATGCAAACAGCAAAGAAATCCCAGCAGCAGTGTTCCTGAATCCCAGTGGTGGATTAAAGGCTTTTATTTGGCTGATTAAGTGTAAGTGTATACCTTACCACCTTAACTCTGAAAGTAACAGACATACTGCCCTATGATATTTTTCTCTTTGTCTCTTTCCTGGCTTATTTGCGCCTAGGTCATTTCTTCTCTACATTATCCATTGCGGCAAGTGTGGAGCCGCAGACCTAATTGGCTGCATTCAAGCAAGAATAGATTGTAAGGTATAACACCTCCTGTTTGACTGATTGGCAAGGGGTAGTTAATATTTTTACTACTACAACCCCACTAAGTGTTTGGAATTTGCGCTGATTGTATTCTGTTTTTTCTATATATATATATATATATATATATATATATATATATATATACAGTATATATATATAGTTGCATGATGAAGCCACAGTACAAATTCATGGGTGAAGGGTGGGTATCGTGCCTGTGTGGCTTAACCCCTTAATTACCTTTGCAGTTATTATCCGATAAGGTGTTTAAGGGGTTAATTGATATCTGAATGTACTTGCAATGTATTGCCTTGGTTTTGGCTATGTATTGTGTGGGCAAGAGAAGGAAGGCGCTGGCATCGGACACTTCGTATTGATGAGGTCAGTAGTACTTTATTTATTTGTATATGCTAGTTAATGTTTTTAATAATGGGCAATTAATCTATTATCCATATCTGGATAATAGTTATTTTGCACATTATTGTACTGTAGGTGTTGGGGGGGAGGGTGTATGTATTGAATGTACAGTATAGGCCAGGTTTATTTTTTTTACATTCAGGGTTACTTCCGTGGTTTTGCGTGGGACCTCTGGAGACCACCCGCGGGTATCCTAAAGGGTATCAGGCTGGTGGTTCCACGGGTGACACATGCGGGGATGATGATGTGTGGTCCCACTTCTGTGGGGGCACCGCGGACCCGTAGTCTGCGGGCATGACGATGTGTGGTCCCACTTCTGTGGGGGCACCTCCGACCCGTAGGTGCGGGGATGATGATGTGTGGTCCCACTTCTGTGGGGGCACCGCGGACCCGTAGTGAGCACCCGTGAGTTCCCCAGACCCCCATGGGAACCACCCGAGGCCCCGCAGACACCTGAGGGTTTGACCCGGGGCTCCCAGACATCCTTGGGCCTACCGTGGGGACCCAATTGTGGCTCACGGTGACCCAAGGAGACCACCTGGGCGCCATGGTGCTGGCAGGATCCACCAGCAGGCCTCCAGAACCTGTGGAATGCTGCTGGTAAACTGTAGGTCTGTCCAGGTGCCCTGCCAGCCCACCGGGGACTAGCGTGGGGCTGCGTTATGGACCCTGAATGTAAAAGAATAAATCTTGTATTTATGGGGGGGCACAGGGGGTGGGTAATGTATTTAATAAATATAATGCTGTTTAATGTGGGTCATTGTACTGTTTTTATTGTGGGTACTGGGGTGGGGGTGGTGTGTTTCCCCAACGGTATGTGGGTAGGCCTCCCTTGTGGGTACTGACTGGGTGGTTAGGCCTCACGGGTGGGGGGGGGGTTAGTGTGGGAGGGTATGTAGGCATCCCGAGTGGTGGGTGAGGGTGGGCTAACCCCTTCATGACTGTAGCAGTTAATAACCGCTATGGTGATTAAGGGGTTAGGGGACATTACTTTGTATGTTTTAATTTTTGTGTCTGTTTTGCAGAAGCGGAGGGGCCATGGCCAGGATGGGGGGGGGGGGGGGGTAACGGTATGTGGGTAGGGGGTGAGGGTGGTTAGCAATGCAGGGAGGGAGATTTACTGGTAACAGAAACATCTCTCTCCCTTAAATGTAATCTGTTTAAAGCCCCCTCCCCCCTAATGTGTGTTTCTGTAAAATCTCTCTCCCTTCAATGTAATCTGTTTAAAGCCCCCTCCCCCCTAATGTGTGTTTCTGTAAAATCTCTCTCCTTTCAATGTAATCTGTTTAACAGAAACATTAGGGGGGAGGGGGCTTTAGGCCTTTACATCTCTCTCCCTTCAATGTAAACTGTTTAACAGAAACATTAGGGGGGAGGGGGCTTTAAACAATGCTGTGTATAATGTATAAGGTTTTTTACAATTAGATAGATGTAATCCTTGGTATTGTAAGGGTTAGATTTGGTTTTAAATTGTGTTTTCTGGTTGGTACTTACAGTATATATTGATTTTTGTATACTTGATTGGTTAAAATAGTTGAATTGTTTGGAAGTGTTTGTATTTACTGGTAGAGTAGCTTGCAATTACGTATATTGTTAACATTCATTTGCAGAATGTATATGGTGCATAGATTTTATGCATCATTTATACAATGTAAATGCAATGTACTGTGTGGATTGGAATGTTATGTTTTATATTGTAAAATAAGTTAGGATTATTAAATGGATTATTATTATTGTCTGTATAGAGAAGCGTTATCTGTAGGACAGTATGATTTTGATAACCATTCTACATGTATTTGTACTATTGGTTCATCATGTGTGTATATATACTGTATATATATATATATATATATATATATATATATATATATATATATATATATATACAGTATATATATATATATATATACAGTGTATATATATACAAAGTATATACAGTACTGTATATGTATAGGGATTGTTATTATATATATACTGTATACTGTATATATCCAGTATATATACTGTATACAGTATATATTTATTTCTCTTCGTGTATTTATTTATTTATTTATTTAGATTTATTTATTAATTGTGGGGCTGCTGTGTGTGTGTATTTTTTTTATTGTACAGTAGGTAGCGGGAGGGTGGGTGAATGGGGTATTAGCCCCAACGGTGCTTGTTTAGGGCTTGCGGGGGGTAGCGGGAGGGCTTAACCCCTTCATGACCGTAGCGGTATTAACTGCTACGGTCGTGAAGGGGTTAAGTGCACCCGCAACCCCCCCGCAAGTCCTAAAATCCCACCAAGGGCCAAATACCCCCCCTCACCCATCCCCACCCACTACACACAATAAAGCGGGCACGGTGGGTTAACCCCTTCATTGCCTTAGCGGCTATCCGCTATGGTAATGACGCAGCATTTTCAGTATTTTTAATAATATTGATCAGGAGCAGGGGGGTCCCTGAGCATTAATTTCTGGCTCAGGGAACCCCCTGCTCACTACAATATTATTAAAATACAGTACACAAATGATGCTTCTTTACCATAGCGCATAGACGCTAAGGTAAAGAACGAGTGTTTATTTATACTGTATATTGTATGTGTTTTATTGATACTGTACATGTGCAGGGGGTCTCCAGAGCAGAAGCGCACAGGTTTCAGGTCTGGGGACCCCGTGCCCCCCGAGATACAGGCCCCTTTAGGGGGTGCCGGTATCCCTCTGCTCTGCTTGGTTTACAGGCCGCGGTCACGTGATTGGACCTTTAAACCAAGCAGAGGGATACCGGCACCCCCTAAAGGGGCCTGTATCTCGGGGGGCACGGGGTCCCCAGACCTAAAACCAACGCGGTTCAGCTCCGGAGACCCCCTGCACATCTACACTATCAATAAAAATGTATTTCAAATAATTTTTAATGTGCGGATGTTTGCGCAGTGAGAGAGCAGCAGATCTCTCTCTGCTGCAAACACATCTCGCCCCCGCCGCCCATACAGTAGTATCATTTATGTATGTGCATATACAGTACTGTACAGTATGTTAGGGCTTACAGGGGTTGTTGTTATACAGTATACTGTATATATATATATATATATACAGTATACAGTACTGTATATACTGCATTACAATTCTTTATAGGGGACGGCTTCACAGAGAACAGCTCGCAAGCGCCACCATGTGTATTTAGACGGCATTGCAGTATTTCAGCAAGCCGGAATAAAAAGCTTAAATTCCTGCCGGAAAATAACGCAATGCACTCTGGCAGAAAACTATCAGAAACCTGAATACACCCGAGTATACCCGAATTCGCGGGACTAGCCGTGCTCGAATAAAGTGTGTCGCCAGTGTATCTAATACAACAGAAGATGTTGAAAGGGAAATCATGGCAAAGAAACAAAGTACATTTGATTGGGATATGTCAGATTATGACAAAAAATAAGTATACAGCTGGCAAAGGATCAATCAGAATGCAGACGGACCTTATACGGGTCCACAAAATAACTTGGCATTTAGATCTACCCTACAGAAATTTATCCTGAAAGGAAGATCATCCAAGAACCAGTGCGGAGAATCCAAAATATCTGATGTAGCCACTTTGCATGCAGTTTCATTTGTGAATACAGATGACCAATCGGGATATCTATCCAGGGAAGCGCCAAGATAAAGAAAAGGAGAGGCCCGTACATTTGGGGGATATCGATCCAGGTCTGAATCCAGGATGGAAAATCCAAAGTCTTTTCAATATTCCGCAAAACAACCGCAAAAAACTTTGCATTATTTAAAAAAAACGCAAAAGAACCAGGAGAGCGAAGAGAAACGGACGAAAGGTGGAAGCCCTACAAAAGAATGAAGAACTCCTAAACTATATCGATAATGTGATTAATCTATCAGGAATAAAATTGTCAGCGGTTGAGACAGTACTTCTTAATAAAGGTCTGAAATATGCACCGACTATAGACTTCGATTTGTTTGATACTGCAGTCGATGTCCATAAGTTTGTGCGTAAACTTACGTTAAAAAAAGTATTTCTTTCAAATAATGTTTAAGAGGACAGGTCTCTCCCGTTAGACAATTCTGCGTCTATTCCTGAAGATATTTCTAATTCTAATCCTGTGTCATCTTTATCTCCTTCTAATTCTATTTCTCCAGGTACCTCCCCACCCCCCACGGAGCATCTGTATAGCTTCAGGGATCATATGATCAAATAGCTAACAGCTAATTAATGGATGGGATAATATGATTGTGGAGATAGTATGGATTTACATCTGAATATGATGGAACGTGCACACATGTTTTCCTTAATGAATTATTTATCTAAACCTGTCTTAATTAATTATATATCTATATCTGTCTTAATGAAATGTAATTTTTGGACTCCGAGGATGTTTATTGTAGGTGTAGGTGCAATATTAGGATCTGGGAGGCAGAACGGCATATTTATGTAACTACACACAATTGTTTCATATCTTATGTGAACATTTATGGGAATTGAATCTCCTTGGATGTTATATTTAGTTTTCTAGTTGGTTCTATATTCATAACTTATATTTATCCATCATGTACATATATGAGTTTACATAGGAGAGGAAACAACACTGCCTTCAGGGTAGCTGCTGTAGGTATATATTATATATTATTGATTTGGGTCATTTAATATTATAAATGAAATGATTATACTTTATAGTCCTTTGCTCCACTGATGCTTGTGCCAGAAAAGGTAGCGTTTATCTTAGGTTACCTGTTTTTAATATTTGATATTATACAAATTGTTTGTATCTATGCTTGATAAAGTTTGGAGCTGTTGAAGTTTTTTCTAATACATGTCTGTGTACTATGGGTCGCCATGACAGCGGTTGACATCCGTGGGGGGCATGTCCTGCACTCGTATTCACATGGAGCCTTGCAGCTCAACTAAGGGCAGGTGGGGAGTTCCTGAAGCTGCCCTTAGAGAACCAGCGCTGATTGGTAGTGCGGTTGGTGTGACATCAGCACGTGAGTGGAGGACACCCTGACGTGGTGACGTCACCACGTTTTTTGGCGCGAAATGGGGCAGTTTTGGATGTGTATTTAAGATATGTGTTTTGGTTTACTTATTGACTCCTTGATAAAGTGCAACGCACACAAAACGCGTAGGAGGTCTGTTATACCTCTATTTTTAGTGGACCTAATAAAATAATATTTTTATATCTTGGACCCACTCTCTTGGCTATGCGCTGTACTTAACTATTTTTGAGGAAAAAAAGCAGCCTGTAAGAGCTGCATGGAGACACTGCGTCTCCATGCACGGCTCTTACAACGATCGTACAGTAAAAATATTGATTTTAATAAGTGTACATGATCAGGGTTCACCTGAGCTAAACCGCATTGGTTTCAGCCTCTTGGACCCCCTACTTCCCGAGATACCGGACCCGTTATGGGGTGCCGTATCCCCTGTGCTTTTAAATCTCCTGCGTCACGTGACTGTGGGATTTAAATCCTGCACTGGGATACAGGCACCCCATAATGGGGCGTGAATCTCATGAAGTAAGGGGTCCCTCAAGGCTGAAACAAATGCGGTTCAGCTCGGGAGACCCCCTGCTCATGAATAATAATATAAAAACCCCAATAAGAATACAAAATAATTCATTACCGTAGCGGCTCTCCGTAATGGTAATGAAGCTGATTTAATTAAATTTGTAATAATAGTGAACGGAAGCAGGGGTCACCTGAGATTAACCGCATTGATTTCAGCCTCCGGATCCCTCTGCTGCTCGAGTTACAGGCCCGATATGGGGTGCCGGTACCTCTTTCCTTATTTAAATCCCCCGGTTACGTGACGCAGGCGATTAAAAAATCGCGGCTATACTGGCACCCGATGCCCCATAACGTGGCCTTTAACTCGGGAAGCACGGGGTCCCTGTGGCAGAAATAAAAGCGCTTCAGCTCAGGAGACCCACTGCTCCCACACACTATTAATAAAATTTACATTAAAGCAGCTTCATTACCTTAGTGGCTATCCGCTAAGGCAATGAAGGTGTTAAGGCACAATAGCAGGTTTATTGGGGGCAATTGCCACCAATAAATATTGCAATATGTACTACCCACCAATACATAACTTCATCTGTTAATTGCAATCCATATTGGAGGTTCTTCTTCTCCTTTTGGGGAGGAGGTCTTCACTCCTTAGGCTGCGGTTCCAGTGATCACTGTGACACGCGTGCCCGGCGGGGGGGGGGGAGCGGCGCGTGCACAGCGCTACCCGCGATCTGCGGTCTTTAGGGAGAGAGGGAGATTGCAACGGGAGGGGGCGTGGTCGGGGTTTTGCGAGGGCGTGGTCATGACCTCACGCGGCTGGTTCGCCCTCATTGGGTGAACCGCCGGCGGGGGCGTGGCCATGCCTCCGTCGCCAGTTCTGAACTCAATTCCATTGAGTTAAAAAAAACTGTGAGTACAGCGCGGCTGCACTTTCAGCGGGAAGGTGAGTACTGGGCCCAGCCCCATTGAGGGTCGGTGCTTACAAGCACAGCGCACGCCGAGGTGTGCGCTGTAGCAGTGACTGGGACCGCAGCCTTAGGTTCGTGGCATCAATTAAGGCTGCACAGCCTTTTATACGGCCTGTGTTATCACATTTGAGTGGCAAATGGTTCTCACGCCATCTGATTGGCTGGGATAACCATGTGCCTTTGGGGCCCCCGGACACTCCCACAAACCACCTGGAGGCCCTTGGACCCCCGTCGGGACCACCTGAGGGCTTCCGGACACCTGCAGGAACCACCCAAGGACCCCTGTGGGCCCCCGGACACCCACGGGGACCACCTGGAGGCCCCCGGACACCCTCTGGGAACACCTGGGACCCCTGTGGGACCCCCGGACATGCGCAGGGACTAGCTGGACGCCCACGGACACCCGCGGGGACCACCCGGAGACCCCCACCAGCCTCTTGTATTACTGTTGTGTAAAATAAAAAAAAATAATGCTTTTATGCATGGCTCAATCTCTTTTGCGCCAGCCTTTAGCTGGTGATAAAATATGGCGAACTTTTATAGTACGATTCGGTTATCACATCTTTGTGAATCGCACTTACTGGCAACAAAACGGCATGTTTGCCATTTTTTGGTTTATCGTGCGACTTTTTTTCACTGACAGTTTTTTGGTGATAAAAAGCCTTTATAGCGCGATACTGCACTGTTACCACTGCTTTGTGAATAGCACAGCAGGCAATATCGCGCTATAAAGGCATTTATCGCACTTAAAACCACTTATCAGTGCTTTGTTAATTGGCCCCTATGTCTGCACCAATGTAAATTGACAAGAGTTCACAAACACATACCGTATTAACATAGTTATTTAAGGGCCAAACCTTGACCAGCAGAATGAAAACAAAACCATTTAATAATAAGAAACAGTGACATACATATCCCAATGTGTTAGAGAAAAATTACCTGACTCATGAATATCGAACTGACGATTATTAGAAGCTCTAATGGTATACCACGTTTCCTTAAGAATTAAGTAAGCAGTATTAAATAAATACAATTTATTAAAAAATACTCCAACAAGTACAATTGATTAACTCCTCACCAGGAGTCTTATACACAATTAATCCTATGTCTTGATTAAGCTTAATCAACTCGCATTACACATACAGAATTAATAGCATAAAATATACAGCAAATATATCCAATCGGTGGACTTCTACAAAAAAGATGAAAGAACAAATATATTGTACAATAATGGTTGTTTCTGCAAGTGTCCAAATCTTCAGTGTATTCAATTGATATTGGCACTATGGCCCAATTTAAAAACTTTTCGGCATATACTGTTATCCCTTCTTATTAGAGGAATTATTTGTTGAAAAACTGTGTGGAATATAGTTACACACTAGGTTGAGTGTATTTGGCAGTCTGGATTTTTTATAAGTATTCTTCTTAAAGATGTTTTATGCAAACAAAAAAACGGGCGCTTACCTTTGGAATATTAGGTCAGGGTGCAATACAATACCTATTACAAACCAATAAATGTGGTCTTTCACAGTGGAGTCTGTAAATCCCAGTGAGTCCCTCTTCTCAACCCCAGAAAAGGGGTATCCAAACCCGTAGTGTACATGAAAACAAAAGAATAACCTTCAGAAATGGACGTGAAGTAAATAATAATAATGATTATATCCTCACACGGCCCTGTGTGAGTAAAAGTGCATAGGGGTATCTTGCAGCTGAAACTTCTTCTTATCCCAGATGGTTGGTTAGATTGGGAATGGGATGGGAATGGAGGGAGAAATAAAAAATGGTAATAACCGTAAAATACTTACACGGCCATGTGTAAGTTCAATCGTTGAAAGGTTTCTATAGGGTACCTCTGGTATACCCATCCAAGGTGATTCCAGGGGTACAGCGCACACATCTGCTGGCAGGCTGGATGTTGAATGGGGGTTTCAGCTGCAAGATACCCCTATGCACTTTTACTCACACAGGGCCGTGCTCCCGCTATTTTCTTTTGTTTCCATAAAGATGTTTTATACTTGATTTGATACTGGAGTTGTTTCACTTAGAGGTATATAGATATATTCTTTATGTTGTTTAAGTTGACGTTCTATAACCAATCACGAGTGATAGTTTCTATGTACTTTAAAGACACTTGTGCTGTATGGGTGTTCTATCTGTGAGTACTTGTGCCGGTAACATAGGTGTACACAGTCTTATTCACGGACTCCAGTTGCTTTATTGGAATTCACTGTCACCGCTCACCACCCGGTTTGAGTTTGGAATTGACTCACTGCACATACAGATGGCTCTTGCCGCAGTGTCTGTCGGGTGCTGTGTTTGTTACCTCTTCTGGCACTGAATTTTCCTCACGATCCATAACAGTTTTACATAGTAATCTTTTGTTGAAACTCTGTTCCCACTCCAGCTCCAATCCAATGTGGTGTCCACATCTGGCTCAGCTGTGATCCACCACGGCATTCACGTTTGACCAAACGTCCCATTCCACTTTAGTTTACGTCAAAAGAAACACCAAGCAAACAATAAGTCTGTTTGCTGGTTCCTAATAAATATTTCACTGTCATTCATTGATTGACTAAGGACACCTGTAGAAAAAAGTATGAGCAACAAGATTTATCAGAATTTACTATTTGCATACACAAAGAATGCCCCAGATTTATCCAAAAACATGCATAGCAATAGGATTTTGTTTAATTCCAGGTAAAATAGCTTATACTAGTCAGTTTTTACCAAATACATTGGTTTACCTGGAAGATTCCTGCTATGCATACTGTACATTTATTGGAAAAGTAAAGCACAGGGAGGAAATTAAGGTCTGGTCAGCAGAGCAAAATCTGGCATTACCACAGTGAAATACTGTACTGCATTGTATTTTTTTTTGTTTGTGACTTAGCACGTGTGTTTTGTACCTCTCTGGCATGTGAAACATTTTAGTTTAAGCTTTTAAGAATAAACTGGGGGGAAAAAAACTACGCAATGGTGATTGTACTTGAACTGTGAATTGTAATACAATTGTATTGTCTCATTGGCGTACATATAAGGCATTGTCTGATGTACCTGTTCCGATTTGTTTACATACTAGATCACTATATGTAATGAGGAGTAAACCAGACCCACTGTATATTCATTGATAAACAACTAGACAACAATATATCACACTCGACAGTGCCTCATCTATTCCAATGTTAAACCTTTCCTTATGCTTTTCTTTGTAGAAGGGTGTCTAGTTCACATTTCTTGGAGATACCTACAGTAACTGAATATTAAAAAAAATTCCTCTGCTGCTTTGCTTAATGGACAACACTGTTTATACAGTAGTAAATACTTGTACTGTCAGAATTATTTGTTGGTCTAATAAAAGGCATCATACTACTGTACCTACTTTCCCCCCCTCATTTATCATGTCAGGAAATAATATTCCCATATAGTGTATCGTATCATTTATATATTACCGGGATCATACACTAGGCAAAACAAGGTAGTAAAAACAAATTGTGTTTATTTTGGTAAACCTACCTGCAACAAGAAGCATTACACAAGAAACAGTTAAAAAATTATTTTCTGGGTGTCTGGGGGGAAAATCTAGGCTTTCCTAGGTGCAGGGCGCCCGCTTGGGTGAGCTTACCCTGACTGGGATATACACCAGTTCTCCTGGTCCTCTTTTCGACTTCAGTTCCCAGCCGTGACCGTTACTTTGATTCTCAGAACTTGGCCGCAAAAGACAGGACTTGGTCTCTGCAAGGCAAACTTTCCTAGCTTCAAAACGGAGCCGGTTGCTCTGCTATTATCAACAGAGCAAATTTGAAAAGCCCGCCTTAGCTTCATCAACACAAGTCACTGGATGGTCTGTTTCTCTGACTCAGCCATCCCCTTACATACACTTTGCTAAGCTATCCTTAGCATGAGGGTAGGAGATCGACCAATCAGAGCGTGTGAATCTTATCCCACTATCCAATAGAAACGGGCTCGTCTCTAGGCTAATGTCAGAGATGGGGTGTGTCAAGCCGGCTCAGGATGTCCCGTGGGCGGGACATATGAATAGTCCAATGGGAAACATGCTGACATTATGCCGCTTCCCCCAGTCAACCCATTCCACCTACTGGGCATTCTCCACAAAGTCCGGGAGACCAGAGGATCCTCCCCGCAGGGGGTCTCTGTTCTCCAGACTCAGTACTCCGCCATGACCCGTCCACTTAGCACCCTGACACTTCTCAACATCCCGTCTCCTGTTTGAACTACGGACTCTATGCAGACTTACTGGCGCCTTAAACAGATGAGCTGGCTGACTGCATAGAGCAGTGTTTCCCAATCTGTGCGCTGCGGCGCCCTGTTGCGCCGTGGCTTGCCTAGAGGGGCGCCGCGATTAGCCTTCCCACCATCCCTCCGATCATCCCTCCCCACCTTCACTGCTTCATGCCGGCCGGGCCACAGGGGATTGGCTGCAGGCAGAGAGGAAGCCGGGGGCGGGGCTTCCGCTTTGTGCAGAGCACACGGTGAGTGTGTGTGTCTGCCTCCCCGCTCCTGCCTCCTCTGTCTGCGCGGTGTCCCGTCCCCTTCTGCCCCGGGTGATAGGAGAAGGTAGGGGGGTGATAGGAGAAGGTAGGGGGGTGATAGGAGAAGGTGTGGGGGGGTGATAGGAGAAGGTGGGGGGGAGGGAGAGAGGTGTGTACATTTGCCTGTCCAGTGCCGTGTGCAGGGAGCTGCCTGCACGGATCGCATGCCTTTCCCCCCCACCCTCCCTCCCCCCAGTCACTCACATCCGTCGCTGCCTCTGCTCTCCACTGCTCTCCAATGTGTGTATCTGTGTGTGTGTGTGTGTATCTGCATCTGTGTATGTGTATCTGTGTGTATTTATTTGTGTGTGTGTGTGTGTGTGTATCTGTGTGTATTTATTTATGTATGTGTGTGTGTGTATTTATTTGTGTGTGTGTTTATTTGTGTGTGTGTGTGTGTATTTATTTGTGTGTGTGTGTGTATTTATTTGTGTGTGTGTGTGTGTGTATTTATGTGTGTGTGTGTGTATTTATTTGTGTGTGTGTTTGTGTGTATGTGTGTGTGTGTGTATTTATTTGTGTGTATGTGTGTGTTTGTGTGTGTGTGTGTGTTTGTGTGTGTGTGTGTGTATTTGTGTGTGTGTATGTGTATTTGTGTGTGTGTTGTGTATTTGTGTGTGTGTATTTGTGTGTGTGTGTGTGTGTGTGTGTGTGTGTGTGTGTGTGTGTGTGTATTTATGTGTGTGTGTGTGTGTGTGTGTGTGTGTGTGTGTGTGTATTTATGTGTGTGTGTGTGTATTTGTGTGTGTGTATTTATGTGTGTGTATTTATGTGTGTTTATTTATGTGTGTGTATTTATGTGTGTGTGTGTATTTTTTTGTGTGTTTGTGTATTTGTGTGTGTGTGTGTGTGTGTGTGTGTGTGTGTTTGTGTGTGTGTGTGTATTTATGTATGTGTGTGTGTGTATTTATGTGTGTGTGTGTGTATTTATGTGTGTGTGAATTTGTGTGTGTGGATTTATGTGTGTATTTATGTGTGTGTGTATTTGTGTGTGTGTGTGTATTTGTGTGTGTGTGTGTGTATTTATGTGTGTGTGTATTTATGTGTGTGTGTGTGTGTGTATTTGTGTGTGTGTGTGTATTTATGTGTGTGTGTGTGTGTGTGTGTATTTATGTGTGTGTGTGTGTGTGTGTGTGTGTATTTATGTGTGTGTGTGCGTATTTATGTGTGTGTGTGCGTATTTGTGTGTGTGTATTTATGTGTGTGTGTGTGTATTTATGTGTGTGTGTGTGTATTTATGTGTGTGCGTATTTATGTGTGTGTGTGTGTGTGTGTGTGTGTGTATTTGTGTGTGTGTGTGTGTATTTGTGTGTGTGTATTTGTGTGTGTGTATTTATGTGTGTGTGTATTTATGTGTGTGTGTATTTATGTGTGTGTATTTATGTGTGTGTGTGTATTTGTGTGTGTGTATTTGTGTGTGTGTATTTGTGTGTGTGTATTTATGTGTATGTATGTGTGTGTGTGTGTATTTATGTGTGTGTGTGTGTGTATTTATGTGTGTATTTATTTGTGTGTGTGTGTGTGTGTCTTTGTGCAGGGAGCTGCCTGCATGGATCTCCTGCCTTTCCTCCCTCCCTGAGAGAGTGTGTCTGAGAGAGTGAGAGAGAGAGTGTGTCAGAGAGTGAGAGAGTGAGAGAGAGAGTGTGTCAGAGAGAGTGAGAGAGAGAGTGTGTCTGAGAGAGTGAGAGAGAGTGTGTCTGAGAGAGTGAGAGAGAGAGTGTGTCTGAGAGAGTGAGAGTGTCTGTCTGAGAGAGTGAGAGTGTCTGTCTGAGAGAGTGAGAGTGTCTGTCTGAGAGAGGTAGAGTGTCTGTCTGAGAGAGGTAGAGTGTCTGTCTGAGAGAGGTGGAGTGTCTGTCTGAGAGAGGTGGAGTGTCTGTCTGAGAGAGGTGGAGTGTCTGAGAGAGGTGGAGTGTCTGTCTGAGAGAGGTGGAATGTCTGTCTGAGAGAGGTGGAGTGTCTGTCTGAGAGAGGTGGAGTGTCTGTCTGAGAGAGGTGGAGTGTCTGTCTGAGAGAGGTAGAGTGTCTGTCTGAGAGAGGTAGAGTGTCTGTCTGAGAGAGGTTGAGTGTCTGTCTGAGAGAGGTTGAGTGTCTGTCTGAGAGAGGTAGAGTGTCTGTCTGAGAGAGGTAGAGTGTCTGTCTGAGAGAGGTAGAGTGTCTGTCTGAGAGAGGTAGAGTGTCTGTCTGAGAGAGGTAGAGTGTCTGTCTGAGAGAGGTAGAGTGTCTGTCTGAGAGAGGTAGCGTGTCTGTCTGAGAGAGGTAGAGTGTCTGTCTGAGAGAGGTAGAGTGTCTGTCTGAGAGAGGTAGAGTGTCTGTCTGAGAGAGGTAGAGTGTCTGTCTGAGAGAGGTAGAGTGTCTGTCTGAGAGAGGTAGAGTGTCTGTCTGAGAGAGTGAGAGTGTCTGTCTGAGAGAGTGAGAGTGTCTGTCTGAGAGAGTGAGAGTGTCTGTCTGAGAGAGTGAGAGTGTCTGTCTGAGAGAGTGAGAGTGTCTGTCTGAGAGAGTGAGAGTGTCTGTCTGAGAGAGTGAGAGTGTCTGTCTGAGAGAGTGAGTGTCTGTCTGAGAGAGTGAGTGTCTGTCTGAGAGAGTGAGAGTGTCAGTCTGTCTGTGAGAGAGAGTGTCAGTCTGTCTGTGAGAGAGAGTGTCCGTCTGTCTGTGTCTGACAGAGACAGAGTGAGGTCAGAGAGAGTGAGGTCAGAGAGAGTGAGGTCAGAGAGAGTGAGGTCAGAGAGAGTGAGGTCAGAGAGAGTGAGGTCAGAGATAGTGAGGTCAGGGAGAGTGAGAGAGGTCTGAGAGAGTGAGCGAGAGAGGTCTGAGAGAGTGAGCGAGAGAGGTCTGAGAGAGTGAGCGAGAGAGGTCTGAGAGAGTGAGAGAGAGAGGTCTGAGAGAGTGAGAGAGAGGTCTGAGAGAGTGAGAGAGAGGTCTGAGAGAGAGAGAGGTCAGAGAGAGAGAGAGGGGGAGAGGTCTGAGAGAGAGAGAGAGTGAGGTCTGAGAGAGAGAGAGACTGAGGTCTGAGAGAGAGAGAGTGAGGTCTGAGAGAGAGAGAGTGAGGTCTGAGAGAGAGAGAGAGTTAGGTCTGAGAGAGAGAGAGAGAGAGAGAGAGAGAGAGAGGTCTGAGAGAGAGAGAGAGAGAGAGAGAGTGAGGTCTGAGAGAGAGATAGAGAGTGAGGTCAGAGAGAGAGAGAGCGAGAGTGTGTGAGTGTCTGAGAGAGACACCAACTGCGCACTGCAACTGTGAGATATGTATATACACCTTTGTTTTTACTTTGGTCGCCGCGGAAAAATCCTGATCGCCTTGGGGAGCCTTGAAAAAATTCTGATTGCTTTGGGGAGCCTTGAACCGAAAAAGTTTGGGAACCACTAGCATAGAGTCTTATAATAAATGTATAAAGGATCAGACACAGGGAAAACAGAGGAATGGGGAGAGGAAAGGAGACCCTCACTACAGCCTGACTATAGGTGCTACGATCAGAGGTAATGGCTAAACAATCGAACGAAGAGAAAAAACCCTATATTGAGAGCACTCTGAATGGCTATGATAGAATAACACAGAGAGAGAGACCTAAATATACAGATCTAGTTGCAATGGTGGATACATTTTAAATAAATTTTTAATGAGAAATCAGATCAAATAAGGTCAGTGATTAGGTATACCTAGTAAGGAGGCATAACTATGACAAATTGGCGAATTAAAATAACTCAGGTGGGTAAATTCCAGGGTAGGAAGCCCCACTTCGTATATATCAGTGGGGACTCGCGATCGCACAGAGATATAGTATATACCACTTGGAGACGGAACTTGAAGGTAAGTATCAGTCCAAGATTGTATGTGTCCATAAAGGGCTAAAGATGGGTATGTGGTATTTGAGGGAGAGCTATGCACAGAAATAGTAATACACCCAATGGATGGAACTGGTGGGTGTCAGTGTGACAGAGTAACTAGCCCTCCCTGCATGAACCCTACACTTCACAATGAGGACATAAGATCCTTAGGATAGGTGCAGACAGAATGACTGTATAGTCTCGGTAGGAGAGTGTTTATATTGTGACGTCACAATATGCCTACTTAAGTGAAGCTACTTTGTATGCCCTATGCCAGGACAGAATGACAGACTGTATACGTCTGCTATAATGTCACTATAGGCATTCTAGGGACGATCAGCACCCTCCGGCGCGCGCCCGGCACCCTCCGGCGCGCGCCAGGTAACTGCTGCGGCCGAGAACGGGCAAATGCTCGAATAAACTCGGCCGCAGCAGTAGTGTACATAATTAAAATGGTCCCATCAATCCTGACACGCATGTTTAGTGATTGACCTCATATGTCTGTGCCTTGCCACCATTATGGACATAATAATGCTTAGAGGTGTCAAATTTTTACCAAACCATGATTGTGACTACGAATATGCTGATCTGTAGAATAATATGCCAGATATCAAAAATATATCCAAGACCATACAGGAAAAAAATGATGCAAAAGATTTAGCAAAGGCAATCAATAGCCAATTTCCCCCTGTCTCTACATACACAGAGACCAAGGGAACCATAGATATTCAAATTATTATGCAATCTACTAGTGACATTCTTAACATTTAATTGAGTTAAAATACTTATTATTATTTGATGTGTAACGGATATGGCACATTTAATAAACATTGAGGCCAATATTTACGAAGCAGTCTTCTGCCATAAGACACACTCTGGTGCTAGAAGACGTCTTACGCCTTATTCTCTTGAATGATCTATACGGAATCTCCTAGTGCCGGAAAGGGCAATATGGCACAAGACTGCTTAGTAAATATGGCTCTGGATGACCTTTCTACACAGTTATTACTAGTTTTAAACAAAGTATTAATTAAAAACATTTTTTTTTTTAGGAGATCAAAGTTCCAATTCATCACTAATGCAGAGAATGTCAAACATGCTCTTGAGGTGGTTTGAAGAATCTAGTGAAGGAGGACAAAGCAGTAGAAGACTTGGAAGAATGCAAAATAGAGGTGCTTTTCATAACTTGTTTTAATGTGTGTGTGTGTGTGTGTGTTTGTGGGGGGGTTATTTATGGGAAAATCAAGAAAAAACTGCATGGGTAATTGTGTAAAACACAGTACGTTACAGATGTACTTGGTCATTCTTATGTGTAATTCAAGGGTATTTGCCAAGACAACTTCCTCAAGCAACAAGGCTGAGAACCAAATGAAGATACGTGTCGTACTAAAGTTCTTAGTACCAGTACTCGCTGATGAACTATCAAAGCAATATGGATACAAATGTTCACATAAGTAGCACTACACATTAAAAAACTTCCCCACATTTTCTTTTACTACCGTATTCCCTGTTGTAAGAGCTGAATTCACTGAATGCGTGTACATATATTTATTCGTGGTATTTTAGTTGCTTTAGTTGATTTTCCTAATCAAATGGAAAAGCAATAAGTTAGTGTCTAATTCACTTTACATAATAAACACACATACTGTACTGTATATATATATATATATATATATATATATATATATATATATATATATATATATATATATATATATATATATATAGCAAGAAAAAAAGTGAATAAAGTAGCGCCACTCATAGACCAGTGAAAAATAAAAAACCCTTTCAAAGTGCTAAATTTCAAGATGCAAAACAATCCTTAATGAGTATAAAATATAAAATTAATATTAACAAACTAAAATATACACTCTAATATATAAACATAAAAATAATAATATAAAAAATATATATAAACAGTCCAAGTGTAAATGTCCAAACCCCAGAATGAGTCCTGATAGGTAATGCAGGAAATTGTACAGAATCCAAGGGTCCACGGCAGTTCTCAGATGGAAGAACCACTTCCAAAGCAGAATCTATAGATACAAAAAGAAGACAGAGAGCGCACGTCCCATAGTGTGATCCTGTACATTTAATATAGGGAAGGGAATGGTGGAGGGATTAAAAACACTTACAAAGTATAAGTGAAAAACAAGCAATTTGTGACAAAAAGATCACCACCGATGCAGGAACCGTCCCGTCCAACCGGAATCTTTAGGCAATGCACCCGACAGCATCCGTCCTTTCCACGATCAATTGAAATCCTCCACACAGTGTGGCATTGGAGTTGGCCTCAATACAGTTCCTACACGCTACGGCCGTAAAGCGTGCACGCAACGTAATGACGTAGTGTCGTGATGTACGTCCCTGACGCGTTTCGTCACAACAATGTAACTATCAAAGGGATTGTTCATTAACAGTGATGACTAGATATATACTGGAGTGTCTACAATCCAATTGGTGCATCAATTTGTATTAGCTACGCCCCTACAAAGAGCATATACAGTGGCGACACAGCTGAATCTAAAGCGGCTGGAGCCGCAAGCCGCGTGGAGTGCCGTTTTTTTCATTTTTTTCCCTCGGTGTGCCGCGCGTCATCGATGCGTGGTCACGCTTCATCGGGAGCGTGCACGCATGGCGCGTGCCCAGGGCTCCCCGAGGAAGCCCTGGGTTCCTCTATTGTGGGGGATGGCGGTGGGGGGCTCCGGGGGACCCGGTGGACCCGGAGAGGGGAGGGGGGTGCCTCGATCGGAGGACCGATCCTCCGAGGCTCCGGCGCGCGCACGGGACTCCTCGGCGCGCGCCCGATATCTGTCGCGGCCGAGACCGGGTAAGTGTTAGACTTAGCTCTGCCGCGACAGTATGTAATTAGAATATGTATAACTTAAATTCTATATAGAAAATGGATTAACAGGGCACCCCAGTATATACTAATGACATAATATTAACCTCAATAAAAATAATAACAACATTTAGTATAATTAAAAACATATACAACTACTAAAAATATATAAAAATGTATTAATGTTTTAAGCTCAATAATCCTATGACATATAATGGCTAAAATAATACATAAAATACCTCAAAAATATATATTATATCAACACATCTCCTAAATACACATTAAATAATAAATTAAAACCTAGCGATATGAACCCAAATTTTTTTTAAACAGTTTCTGTGTGCACAGACACAACTGCACATAATCATGCACAAATGCTAATAATGCATCTGCAAATAATACATACAAACATCGTGCGTGAGCACACAGAAACAAGGTGTGGAAGGTATAATCTAGACAGGATGATGAATGGGTAAATGGGGGAAAAAAAGAGGGGGGGGGTTTAGGGAGGGGAAGTGAGAGGGAGGGGAGGGGGGGGCGGGAAAAGAAAGGAAAGGGAAAGGGACAGAATTGGGGGGAAGGGAGGGGGTGGAAGAGGAGGGGAAGAGAGGATAAACAGATGTGGATGAGGAATTGTAACAAAAGGAAACAGAGACCGCAAAAAGAGGGGGGGTGGGGAATTACAGAGTATGTAGGGAGTAGACCAGAGGGCACAGATATAGAACCGCACCTACATGCTCATACCAGAGTGCTGGTATCCAGACATTCATTTAGACCCTCGGGGGTTAATGTCCCCAACCGGTGGATCCAAAATGTCTCCCTTCGACACAAAGATTTGAAACGTTCCCCTCCTAGAGCATAGGAAGGAATGTGCTCAATGCCCATAATAGTCATGGATTCAGGTTCCTTATGATGTATACACGAAAAATGTTTTGGTAGACTATGGGTAGTGACACCATTGATCACATTCCTCCTATGCTCCAGGAACCTGGTACTAAGGGATCGAGTGGTGCGACCCACATATTGAAGGCCGCAACCACATTGCAAGAGATAGACGACAAATGTAGTCAGGCAGTTAATATTGCCCCTAACATTATATCGTCCACTCTTATGAAGGGAGACAAATTCCGATTTGGTAGTAAGATATTTACACGTGTTGCAACGGCCCCTACCATATCTATGGTTACCCATTTGGCCCAGAGATGTAGCACTGGCAGTCACAGCAGTAGGTCTCAATTTACTCGGAGCTAAAATATTCTTAATGTTTTTTGCCTTCCTATATGCAATAGGTATTTGCTCTGGAAGTATGTTGCCCAAATATGGATCGCACTTTAAAATGCTCCAATGAGTATTACGTATACCCTGAATGGATCTATGGGATTGGTTAAAGGTAGTAATGAACCGTGAAACCCCATCAGTGTTAACCGATCCTTTCCTAGGAGTACTATAACTGATATGTTTAGTAGTGGAGCACTTATTAAGTAATAATGATCTATCAGAGGCCCTCACCTTGCTGAAAGAGTCACAAACAAGACCGGGATCATATCCCTTCAACAAAAATGTGTTACTCAGATCTTGTGGTTGACATATGCCAGTGATTGGTTACTATATATATATATATATATATATATATATATATATATATATATATATATATATATATATATATATATATATATATACCCACCATAACCTTAATAATTGTGGTGAATACCTAGTCTAGTCTCAAACCAGCTTAACCAGTACAACCAACCTCACACTGATGCTACCCATCAAGGTTGAAACATGTCTGTGAGTGGATTTACTGGCTTTGCATCTCATCCCAGCCTCTGTCTAAAAGCTGTGTTTAAAACAGCATGCATTGGCTTGAGGATCTGCTTGTGTAATACGAGCTTGAGACAAAAGGTGGCACTGAGTGCTCATTTGCATGTCATTTCCCAGAATCCCTTGCTGCAGTGGAAGCACTGTATGCTGGGCGATAATGGGGAAAGACAGGGTTGCAGACCTGTCTAAGACATGCAAATGAGCATACAGTAATATTTACAGTTGCTTTATGCTTTACTGTGGAGGGTTTTTGTCACTTTTTTTACCCACCATAACCTTAATAATATATATATATATACAGTATATAATTGTTTTTTTTTTTTTTTTTTCAAACAAGCAAACAGACATTATAATAAAGCTTGCTTCTTTTGTTTACGATGAGCATGTTTCTTACTGTTGCAAGTGTGCATGGATTTAATAGAGAACGGGGGAAACTTAATTTTGTTTTAGTTTATATACAGGCTAAAAAAATTAGGACTGCTTGTTTTTTTATATAGAATATGTACTTATATGCAATAATATATACAATATACACACAAAATAATAGCCTATATATAGCACAATAAATATATATTGCAAATATGTTAATGTTTGTAAATGTTCACAAGGTCAACATAAACAATGTAATTAACTTGGATGGTATCAGTAATATTTTGGTCATTTATCCCTTGATCCACTAAATGCACTTGTCATGGGAGACCAGGACTTTTAACACATTTTTACCAGACTCATTCACTAGGCAAAACACAGTAGTGGAATAAAATGAGGTTTATTCGGGTAAACCCTGTCACGGGACAGACTGCGGCATCAATGATGGCTCTCTGTATCCCAGCGACAGGGGACCGGATGAGCAATCCTCTGCCTGACCTCCTAGGGGAATCTAGGCAGGGGGTGTCACGGGACACCAGGCATTTACACCTTTTTACCAGGATCATACATTGAGCAAAACAGGTAAATGAAATAAATTGAAAATGTATTCACAGGAAAAGGCATACACACAGTGATACACAAACTACATAAGAAAAGACACACTTAATTGGGACCTTGGTCAAAAAACTACACTTTCCTAGCTAAATAGGACATAAAACGAGAGTCTTTAGTTGACCGGGACTTAGCCCGAAATGTCCTGGAACTCAAATTGGCTTGAACGCCACCACTCTCATTCCTCCGGAGTACTTGAAATTGCTTCACCGGACTTTAGCTCCAAACGTCCTGGAACTAAAATCGGCTTGCAATCCCAGCCGCGACCGCTATGTTGGTTTTTGAGAACTTGGCCGCAAAAAGCTGGACTTAGAAAATATTCTGCCTTGAAATTTCTGAAGTCAGTCTCTTGCTATTTCTCCGAGAGCATCTTTTGGTCGTTTCAAATTTGGCGCTGCTGTTCTGGCACTTAGAATCGGATGTCCGGATTGGCTGAGGGATTCTTATAGTATTTCTGAGATCATTCATTAAATACTACAGCCAATCCCAGCATGGGAACTTTCTTACCAGCCAATCAGAGTTCTGACAGTCTACTTAAGCCGAGCAAGCAGGGATTCGGAATCAGCCAAGGGCATGCGCAAGATTGCCACCTCTGCCACTTGGTATTCAGAAGCCACCCGCTGGGTCGGGCTCCTCCATCTCTGCTGAGGCAAATGGTAGGCCGGAGGACTTCCAGTCATCTCAGGACATGGGTACTTGAGCCTTTTCCTCCTGCCCAAATGTTCTTCACACCTGGCAACCTCTTGTGGCTTTCATGTCCGGTGTCTGAGTAAACTCACTGGCACCAAGCTGGTAGCCCAGTGACTCACTCAGCACATCGGTTCTGAAAGTCCCAGCTCATAATACCATGCACAAACATACTGTATATGTATTTTAAAACACACTGTTAATAAAATATACACTTTAAAATATCCTAAGTCCTTCAGGTATAGGGACTAGAATAAAATGCTCCACTTTTTTGCTAGCCATATTCCCCACTCATTTTAATATAGATTTAGACTTTTAAAACTCCTCACAACCTCATGTATGGTTGGAGTAACCCAGAACCCCTATACAGGTTCTGTGTGACCTGGGCATTAAAAATAAACAGTACAAAGAAGTACCACAGAAAAAGCCTCCCAAATTGCGGCGCACTACGGTATATATGTTTAATGAAATGATATAAAACTTAACATTTACTTAGAAACCCTCTAAAATAAGACCGCTTATGTGTAAACAAAATAAATTCTAAACAAACAGTACTAGGTGTTGACTGTATATACCTGTCTGGATATGTTTACAGGAAAAGAAACATCTCAAAAAATGACCATATATTTATAGACATAAAGTTGTCAGTATGTAAACTCAAGAAACAACGAGCAGGGTTAAAGTGTTCCTGGACAACCGGTATTTAGATAAATAATCAAACAGCCTTAGTTCTTAATCACCCATTAGTGCTTCAGATTCATAGTCACAGTTGTATGTATCACAATCTATTATAGCTTTGTACACATCATGTGAATAATGTAATTCCACATTGAAGCTAATCCCTGTAAGTGCCTCGTTTAAGACACATCAAATACCTACCCCTAATAGATGCCTCAGGTGACATATGAGTCTATGCTCAGCTTAATACTGTGCTCATAGAATTCTTAGGGATGCTAATAAACACACCCAGCTCATTAGACATACAGCACTAAATTAAGGGTTAAAGTTTGAGCCATTTAAAATTAAAACCCTGTCTGAGTCTCTTGTGAGGAAAAACCTGATGATATTTAGTATCCTAATCAATGCATATGTTGCACACTCACAATTATGAACAAATGTATCAGCAATTTATTAATACACAAAAAAATGGTTAAAAATCAGCCAAACAAAACTCACATTGCCCATAGTTTGTAATCTTTGGTCATTCTATATTCCTTAGAGATGCAAATATAACCTTATAAACCATAAAAAAAGGCTACAAATGTCCCTTTCGTTGTCCTTGATTGTTGCTCATATCTTAAGTGGTTAGAGAGTCAAAACAATTGCAAAACCAAACAAGTTTTAAGTAAATGGTATATGCTTCTTAAGGTTTGGCTTTTTTTCCCTTGTATTCCATTCTGACCTAGGGGGTCAGTTTTAGTATTTAGGCAGCCCCTGCAAAGAATCTACTTTGCAAGGTTGTATTTACATATTGTGTACTAATTATCTAGTTAGCGCTCACCTGCTCTGTGCCTCCAAGTAAATGGTATATGCTTCTTAAGGTTTGGCTTGTGAGCAAGCCTATTCAGACCTCTTTAGCATTAGGCAGGCCTGCACAACTCGTAAAGTGAGAAGGGCCGAACTGCTCCAAGGAAAAACAAATTGGGCCGCACGGGTAAAATCATCATCATCATCATCATCATCATCATCATCATCATCATCATCATCATCATCATCATCATCATCATCATCATCATCATCATCATCATCATCATCTCCTCTCCTCCAGCACCTCTCATCACTCTCCCCCCCTGCACCTCACATCACTCTCCCCCTTGCACCTCACATCACTCTCCCCCCTTGCACCTCACATCACTCTCCCCCTTGCACCTCACATCACTCTCCCCCTTGCACCTCACATCACTCTCCCCCCTTGCACCTCACAACACTCTCTCCCCCTGCACCTCACATCACTCTCCCCCTTGCACCTCACATCACTCTCCCCCCTTGCACCTCACATCACTCTCCCCCCTTGCACCTCACATCACTCTCCCCCCTTGCACCTCACATCACTCTCCCCCCTTGCACCTCACATCACTCTCCCCCCTTGCACCTCACAACACTCTCCCCCCTGCACCTCACATCACTCTCCCCCTTGCACCTCACATCACTCTCCCCCCTTGCACCTCACATCACTCTCCCCCTTGCACCTCACATCACTCTCCCCCTTGCACCTCACATCACTCTCCCCCCTTGCACCTCACAACACTCTCTCCCCCTGCACCTCACATCACTCTCCCCCTTGCACCTCACATCACTCTCCCCCCTTGCACCTCACATCACTCTCCCCCCTTGCACCTCACATCACTCTCCCCCCTTGCACCTCACATCACTCTCCCCCCTTGCACCTCACATCACTCTCCCCCCTTGCACCTCACATCACTCTCCCCCCTTGCACCTCACAACACTCTCCCCCCTTGCACCTCACAACACTCTCCCCCCTGCACCTCACATCACTCTCCCCCTTGCACCTCACATCACTCTCCCCCTTGCACCTCACATCACTCTCCCCCCTTGCACCTCACATCAATTTCCCCCCTTGCACCTCACAACACTCTCCCCCCCTGCACCTCACATCACTCTCCCCCCTTACACCTCACATCACTCTCCCCCCATGCACCTCAAATCACCCCCCTTGCACCTCAAATCACCCCCCATACACCTCAAATCACCCCCATACACCTCAAATCACCCCCCTGCACTTCCAATCACCCCCCTGCACCTCAAATCACCCCCTTGCACCTCAAATCACCCCCCCCCTTGCACCTCAAATCAAAAGAATGTTTAATTCCTAGGGGACACACACACACATATACACACACACACACACACACACACACACACACACACACACACACACACACACATCTACACACACGTCTACACACACGTCTACACACACACACATCTACACACACATCTACACACACATCTATACACACACACACACACAGAGAAGGACGGACAGAGTGAGACTCAGTGAGCAGCGTGGCACCGCAATGGAGGACAGGACAGCACCAGGTGAGGCAGTGACATGTACCTGGCTGCAGTAGAGAATTGGACTTGACTTGCGAGTTGGGGGCACTTGAGAGCGCTCGTGCGCGCGCGCGCACAGCACGCTCCACCACAGTCATCCAATCCTCTGCCGCCCGGTTCCTCTCATTCACGTGAGCGCGCCACTGCTCACTGCCGCCCGGCTCCTCTCATTCACTGACTGTTACTTCCCCCTCCGTCCCACGTTGTGAGCGGGGGAGGGGGGGGGGAGGGAGCGGGCCCGTGTTAGGTCAGTACAATAAAAGGAAATGAATAAACTTCCCCGCTGCTTCCTTCTGCTTCTCTGACTCCTGGACACCTCAGGGGACTCTGCTGTACCCGACGGCGCTCGTTTCGGCGTAGACACACCTTCTTCCAGGGGTGCTTAGACTTAGACTTTTAAAACTCCTCACAACCTCATGTATGGTTGGAGTAACCCAGAACCCCTATACAGGTTCTGTGTGACCTGGGCATTAACTGGGTATCCCCCTTAACCCAGGGACCCCTTGACAAGTTAAGGGACACCCCACATCCCTATGCCCCATTTATCTTTCTGGTCTGTGCTGAAGCAGGGAATCCTAGCGGTGAGTCGCGCAAGAGATTTCAAGTAGAGATATTGCCGTGACAATGTGCCTGTCCAGTATATATCCGGGAATCCCGCATGATTCCTGGGTACATTTTTGGGGTATCCACCAACTCTGGACCTCCTGCATCAGCTGAAATACAGAAATGTAGTATGAAAGTAATCAGAGATCATATCAGGTGCAAAAAGGGACAAAGGGATAATCAAACAAACAAACAAAAGATTCCCTCATGAATGCACTCAGATAGACCAAATAGAAATGATGAAGTATATTAAAATCAATTTAATCAATAATAAAATTATAATTGTACAGAGGGGCGTGGTAAGAAGGTCCAGGACCACCCCCTAATGACATACCAAAGAAACTTCCATACAAAGTCACTAGTCAATGTTCTCTCATCTTTTGTTTGTTTTTTTGGCTTTCTCCAAGACCAGAAAGGACTTGGATATGCAAATGACCTATATGGCGCCAATTATAACAATCATTAAAAAGAGTCTATTAAGCCAAATCAAACCCTTAGGTGAATCCAGGTGTTATTTGCCAGATTCTAGTGTCCAAACGTATCTTGTCGTGTTCTCACCCAATCATGAAGATATATGGATGACAAAAGAAAACACATGCAAAGCACCAATGGTGCATTACCTTTGACACTAATGGAGATATCTGTAATCTGGATTAAACAAAATGCTGACCAGTGCAATATGGCATTAGAAAAGCTCCCAGGGGATAATGTTTATTCACATTTGTAAAATACAATAAAATGCTGCATAAGCTAAAAAGCTTGGAAATGGGCTGGAATGTAATAGCCCCAAAAGAATCCTAATAGAATTGACTTCTCCAAGTAAAAATTAAAACTGGAATCCTACTCTTGCTGTGCTGTGAAAGCTGTGTAATACGGCAGGCATAGGTTTATGCCCATGTTAAAATGGAAAAAAGTAAAGTGACTCACAAATTATGGGATAATGTATCTGTCGTCTAAATTTGGCATAGGATGAACTTGAGGGACATTTATCTTTTTTAAACCTCATCTACTATGTAACTGTGAGTGCTCATTTGCATGTAATTTCCTAGAATTCCTGACTGCAGTGGAAGCAATGCTTGCCAAGAGATAATGGGGAAAGACAGGGTTGCAGACCTGTGGAGACATGGGAATAGGCTCACAAGTGGTATTTTTATTAGCGTTCCAATAAAAAGCCAAGGATCACGCCTTAATCAAGTTATTAGTGGAGCTAAATTAACACAAAAGAGTCATTGTAATCTTGTGCCTCTTGGTGTCAATGTATGTGTCTGTGTATGTATCATTAGGAGGAAACACATGACACAATGGAATGTATGCAATTCTACGGTGTTTATTCATTAATCTTAGATAGCGCTGATCAGAATACCATAGCACCGAAGCTGCCATTAAAGTCAATAAGAGTTTTTTTTATAAGAGAGTGCCCCCGATAAGCACTGTTGCAGATTAATGAATGGTCCCCATAGAATTTGATACATTTAATCTAAAATGCGTAAAAAAACTCAACCAAGTCTGGGATTGCATAGACCTCACTGGCTAATGATCCTCATGCTTTGTAAACACAACAAACAAACGTGATGAACAAGTTTCTAAAATATGACACTGGAATAAGCATAAAATTATGCAATTTCACACATTCCTTGTTTTCACATGTCCATTATATATAGATGTTTTAGTTTGCTTGGCAATTCATGCTAAGTCTCACACCAAAATGAAACTAAACATAAGCTATCTCTATGCTCATTTAAATGTGCATAGCTGGAATCCCATATGTTTAACACTGTGATCTATTCAGATAGCTCAAACGTGCAGTAAAATTTTATATGAGCTGTAAAAGAGCGTAATAGGTTTTAATCTGCAATATGTTTTTTAATTTTGTTTTTACAGCAGGGAGTTCACAGCCAAACACCTCAGCTACCACTTCTACAAGTAACACAGAGTCACAGACATCTGAAACTACGACCGAATTGGGTGCCATATCTGCCCAGGGTATGCAATCTTCCATGATAAATGTAACAGAAAGCCACTTGTTGACATCTCCTGAAGAAACTGAACACATGCCATCTCCAACTGCTTCTGAGGGACGCAACATTTCTAGTAAGGTTATTGAAGTGCTTTATATTACTAATAGTTGTATGTACTGTAAATAACTTTCTTTTTACATTTAAATCAGGAAAATTTAAATATATGTGAAATGATTGTACCCAAGTTAGATACTAATTGACTACAGTATATAGGAGAAGGAGCCGCTCAATGAGTAAAGCCACTGACTCTTTAAATAATGACACAGAGTCTGGTTCAAATTCCAGTGTCATGTCCTTGTGACTTTGGGCAAGTCACTTTCTCTCCCTGTGCTTCAGGCACTAAAACATAGATTGTAAACTCTACGGGGCAGGGACTGTGTCTGTAAAAATTATTATGTGCTGTGTACTGTGCACTATACTGTAATTGTGAAATGCTTTGAGTCCCATTGGGAGAAATGCGCTATAGGAAATTATTATATCCCTCACCTCTGCTACTGTTGATGCTTTCAAGATGATAAGGAAGATTGTGTGATTTTAGGGAGAGGTAACTTCAACCTGATAGAAGGTAAGTAATTAATCTTGTGAGATGTCTGTGGATCACCTATTTCCAAGGACCGTATTCAGTAAAGTCTTACTGTAAGTAAGATCAATCCTGAAAATGTATCAGGTACGTACAGTATATTAATGGCTAAATTATTTCAAAAAATACTAATTGGACTATTTCAGTGTGAGGCAAGCACATAAGAAGGCTGAGTTATTATAGATTATTTGCCTCTGTATGTAGAGGAGACGCTTGCAAAGATATTACAACAAATGCCATATCCTTAAAATTAACTGATATTTGGCTAACACTGGAAGTGCTAAGGGCAGTGTGAAATAATAAGGCAAATTAAGCACCTGGTCCTGATAATACACGAGTTCTTAAGGAGCTCAGCTCAGTCATAGGCAGTCCGCTATATTTAATATTCAAGGACTTCATTTCCACAGGTTCAGTACCACTTGATTGTCATAAAGCAAACATACAGTAAGTAGTGCCTTTATTTAATCACAGAAAATGAATTACAATTAGCAAACGATCCTTGTTGGTTTCTTTGAGGTGGTAAGTGGGAATACAGATCAAGGCAGTGCAGTTGATGTGATCTATTTATATTTTGCCGAGGCTATTGATAAACAGTACCACACAAGGAAATTGGTTTGAGTGCAAGTATTTGTACTTGGATTAATAACTGGTTGTAGGATAGGCATCAGAGTTGCCATACATGCCATACATGGAATATATTCAGATTGGGCTAAAGTTGTCAGTAGAGTGCCTCAAGGTTCAGTACTGGGGCCACTGCTTTATAACTTTTTATATTAATGACTGTCACGGGAGACCAGTACTTTTACACCGGGATCACAAGCACCAGACAGGACAAAGTTGTTGAATAAAATGAGGTTTATTCTGGCACGCCAGCAGACAAAACAAAGATGTACAAAACAAGATACAACAACAACTGGGGACCTGGGAAGTAGACTATAGCCTTGCTAGGTGCAGGGGCTTGCTTCAAGAAGGCTTGCCCTGTACGCTTCTCGTCCAGGATATCAGAGTGCTGATCACGCACAGCAGTCCCCTCTGACATGTATCTCCAGCTGGTCACTGTCAAGATTCAAACTCCTTCACAGAATTCCTGAGGGAATCTCCACACGCCTTCCAACCTGGCGTTTGTTTCAATCCACATTCTTTGCAGGAACCTCAGCTGATTAAATCACAGTGTCCGCTTCATACAAATGTACACATCACATTACAAGTCTGCTATCTTAGAAATGAGTAAATAATCCAATTTACACTTTACAAGACTGACTCCCAAATCACATCACAGTGCTTACACATACTGTAGATCACAAAACACTTTACCTCAAATTGCTTGCTCAACTAGACTGGGGGATTGCATTAACATGGAATAAAGTGCTTGGATTTACATACATAGTGCATTATACATTCCCTTTTCTCCTCCAGATATTAAAGAACATTTGGCCGAAATAAGCCTTACGTAGGTGGCCACGTTACATGAATTTAGGGGTGGCTTTCTGGGCTTCATCCCAGTTTTGTGATGCCAGCTACCACTACCATCACAATGACCTAGTGTCACAGGAGACCAGGCAGTTTACACCTTTTTACCAGGATCATTCATTGAGCAAAACAAGATAATGAAATGAATTGTAAGTTATTCGGCATAAATTCGCATACACTCAATGGAACACAAAATACAGTCAAAAATACACACTTACTGGGGGTCTGGGGTCGAAAACAAGTCTCTCCTAGGTGCAGGGAACTCGAAATAAGAGTTTTACCCTGACCGGGACTTATCCCTGGATTTTTCTTGACATGGGGTTAGTACCAAACTCCTGGAACTAAAATCGTCTTGAAATCCCAGCCGCGACCACTACGTTCAATTTTCAGAACTTGGCCAATAAAATCAGGACTTAGAATCTGGCAGGCAGACTTTTCAGGCTTGAAATCGAAGTCGGTTTCTTTGCTATTCGCGTAGAAGCAACTTTGAAAATCCCGCCCGCGCACTTACTACTGGGGATCTATAACCTCATTGGCTCACAGCTTCTTATAGTATTTCTGAGCTTCATTCATGAAACTTAGCAGCCAATCCGAGCGTGGGAACTTTCCCAAGCAGCCAATCAGAGCCAACCCGGCAAGCCGGGTCAGCGGGAAATCTGAAATAGCCAAGAGTCATGCGCAAACCTGGTACCTCTGTCCCCAGCTATCTCAATGCCACCCACTGGGACAGGCTCCTCCAAGTTTGGCAGAACAAGTGGCATCCTGGAAGACTGCCATTGTTTCCAGAACGTAGGTACTCAGCCTTTCCCCCTCTGACCAAATGCTTTTCACACCTCTGAGTAACAAAAGACAGGGGTGCCCAATGCTACATCCAATTGACAAAAATATATGGTAATAAGTACAAATACTTCAATAATAACATTCTTGATTATTTAGTTAAACCCTTTGGCCAAAGTGTCCTAAGTCAGTATACCAACGTCAAGGTATAACCAAATTTGCAGATCCTAACACTAAACTGTGAACCTTTCCTTTTACCTCTGTATGAGGGGAAACAACCTCAGTGGGTCTTGTCCATTCAGCAAAATGAGAGAACCTCCCAAGTTAAAAAGGTGGGGGAGGGGTGAGCTCTGGGAGGAGGGGCCACCTATCGCCAAACAACTGTTGCCAGTTAGAAATTAAATTAACACACACATTCCCAGTAAGCTCAAACTCCAAAACCCAGCACATCATATATATTTATGTGTGTGTGTGTAGCGCACTTTCCCCCACCCCCTGGAAGATGTGTGGCTATGGTGTATGGGTGTGGTGCAATACCTGATGGTGCCCAGAATATCTGAGCCTCTGCTGCTGGGAACCTGGTGTGCACCTGAGTGGTGCACGAGAGCGCCTCCACCTGTACAGAATTCTAGCATGTGGAATTCCCTTGTTACAGGACACATAAAGAATACACTTGGTAAACAGAACAGTTTCACTATATGCAGCTAATATAGTTACAGCCTACCCACCAAGCCCCGCACGGCTGTACCTTCCAATACTCCACCCCCTCTCAATGGAGTCACCATCCCCCAAAGTACCTAGGGGCCGTTGGGCACCCAACCAACCCGGTATCCACAAGGTCAATCACCCCACCCAATGTGTGGTACAGCGCTGCCCACTAAAGTGTAGTTGGTGCATGTGAGGAGTTGGGTACCTGCCGTGTGTGTCCACACCCGGGAGTGCAGATGCTGTAGCTAATGATGGGATCCACGGATCCGTTGCCGTAACCCGCGAAGCCTCCGCCTCTACGTTGGGTGGTATCCCACCGGGACTGTGCCACCTTTGATGAGAGTCTCTATGTGATGGGTGATCTGGTCCCAAACCACCTATGAACAGGATTAAGCTGGTCCTGTCTGTATCCCTCACGCTGAAGCTACAGGGGCAGTGTTCCTATGCTATGGGCCTGTCCCTGCAGCAACCACAAGCTGAGGGAAGTCGGTGCCTAGCTGGGGCCTAACGGGGTATCTGGCCTAGTGCAGGTGCCACAGACACCTGCACATACAACCTACCCCTTCCTTATCCCTCCTCCAACTGGCGTGGTCCCAGAAGGGCGCAAAATGTATCTCTTGCTCAGCAGGGAAATGCTGCAGCCCTATTGGCTGCAGTGCCTCACATGTTCCTGCAGCCCTAGAGTTTGCTGGGGGTTGTAGTTCCCTTGCAGAGCTTTCTCCAACCTGGACTCTGCTATTTACCTCTCCTGCACATGTGTGCGCTCCTGTAATGGCCGCCGCGCATGTAGTCACTCTTGCATGCACAATCTCCCTGCACATGCGCGCGCACTCCAGCATGGCGGCGCCCTACGAAGGGAGCCACCGAGAACCTTTGGCGATGACCACCCGCAACTATCCCTGCTGTAGAGGAGGTAAGCGAGGGGCCTGGGGTACCGGGGGAAGACCCTGCTATACTCTCCCCCTGGTGAAACCCCAATGTCCCTGCTTGGGAACAGCTTAATATATCAAATTATATAATAAAAATGCAGTCTTCAAGAGTACAACTTAACACTTATAATGATTCTACATAAGGTTATGCATTTCAGTGAACATCGTAATCACGGATTTCACTTTGCTACGAGCCCACTGCTGAGCCTCATAATGGGGTGCCCCAATTGAATCATAGGCCATCGTATTTGGAGGATGCCTAAATCTTTGACTTCGTCGGTGCGGTTCTTCCGCAACTCCCTCGGGGGAGTAATAAACACAGTCCTGAGGCTTAGCCTGTCCCATTAAGTGTATGAATGTCTCTACATAGTCTCTTTGGGGTATGAAGCACGGGCTTCGTGGATCCAGAGGTTGGCTCGTTGGAGCCACCCTAGTAGGCATTTGGCAACAGGGCCCTTTACCCGTAGCTCCTCTGGGAGGTGCTCCGTGACTTTGAGGTCTCCTTTAAGAGGGTCCCTCCATAGGGTCCTCTACGGTCTCGTTGACAGTTTCTTCACTGTCAGCATGCTCATTGCTGGTATTAGAGATAGTTTAATTTACAGTCTCTTGGCTAGCTTTGGATTGTTCCGGCTCATACAGAGGTAAAAGGAAAGGTTCACAGTTTAGTGTTAGGACTTGCAAATTTGGTTCTTTCTTGACGTTGGTATGCAGGCATATGGCGCTTTGGCCAAAGGGTTTAAGCAGTAAGGGTGTACTTAGTTTTTCACACATGGCTTCTCCATTTCGGCTTAATTTTTGTTAAATAAATCATGACACGGTGTAATATGTTATGTGTTGTTGTTCATCTGAGGTTGTATTTACCTAATTTTTTGAGCTGCTAAGGAACAGATGACTGTTATCATGTCCTGATATGTAAAACCATAGAATTCAAAGAGGGTGTACTTTCTTTTTCACACAACTATGTGTGTGTATATATATATATATATATATATATATATATATATATATATATATATATATATATATATATATATATATATATATATATATATATATATATATGTGATGTGGTGGGTTTTGGAGTTTTGGAGTTTGAGCTTACTGGGAATGTGTGTGTTAATCACAGTACAGTACATTACAGTATTAATAAAATATACTTTGAATACATCCTAAGTCTCTGGGTATGGGGAATAGAATAAGAAAGATGTACTTTTATTCCTATCAGACTTTATTCCCCACACACTATCTGTAGGACTTAGCTTGGACTCTGAGAGTCCCTCCACAGCCTTATCTACAGTTGGGGACACCCACACACCCAATACAGGTTCTGAGCTACCTGGGCACTAACTGAGGTACCCCCCTTAACATAGGGATAAATTTAGGGCGGTCCTGCCCTTAAGTACAGCCAGAAGGCGGGCACCCCATTGTCCCTGCTACAACAGGATGTACCACCCCCTGCTGTCACTCAAGTGCAGTACCAAAGATGAAGGGGAAAACCCCATACCAACTGCTGGTAATCCTGTAAATACCAGGGTTTACTGCCAGCCCATTGGGTAGAAAAGTAGTCCCGCCCTAGCTTCATCGACACAAGTCACTAGATCATCTGGTTCTCTGCCTCGGCCATCTCCTTACATACACTTCACTAAGCTATCCTGAGCATGGAGGTAGGAGGAGCGACCATTTAGAGCATGAGAACCCTTTCCCACTAGCCAAAAGAAACAGGAGCTTTTCTCTTGGCTGGCGTCAGAGGCGGAGGCGTGTCAAGCCGGCTCGAAAATCTGGGTGAGCGGTAAATACGAATTAGCCAATGGGAGAAGCGCCTACGAGCTGTATTTCCCCCGGCTAACGCATTGTCACCCGCTGGGCAGGATCTGCCAAGTCTAGGAGACTCAAAAGGTGTCCCCACAGGGTGCCCATTGTTCTCCAGACCTGGACACTCGACCTTCCTTGCCCACCAAACATTTTTCTCACCTCTGGACATCCTCTCCTCTTTGAGCTACGGACTCTATGCAGACATGCTGGTGCTTAAGTAGATGCCCGTGCTGATTCCATAGAGACTTATAACAAATGTATAAAACACAATAAAACACATTTTAATACATGTGGGACCTTGAGGAGACTCATAGCTGTAAGGGAAATAGGACTGGGATATCTGGGCTTTAAAACCATGGGTGTGGGGGACACTGGGTAGCCTCGGTGTAATTCAACTTGCGTACCGGCAAATCACACCTGCTCGACGGCAAGAATTAGGGGACTACCGGTAACTTTGGCCCCAGAACTCCAGCAAACAAAATAATTGTATTCCTACCCAAATATCCCACCTAAAAATTACACATAGAAAGTTTGATGTGTCTGGGACAAAGGGAGCATGAAAAGTGGAAAAGCTGTGGACACTTTAACTTTTACATGTGATGATACCTGGCCCCTGGCTTATGGTGCTAGGTTGTGGTGCTACTGTATGTAGCTGCTAGGGACCCACGGTTCTCAGGGGTAACCAGATGGGCTTAACCTTTATTGTATAGCCAGGTTACCCCCTTACCGTCACACCTGGGCTGACTGCATAGACATTTATTGTAAATGCACCAAACATAATAAAACATAGTTTAATACATAATATGTGTTGGGGAGACCCATACCCCGTGGGGGAAATGGGTCTGGGATATCAGGGCTCGAAAACCAGGAGTCTGGGGGACACGGGGTAGCCCTGGTGTAATTCAACCCGCGTACCGGCAAATCATGCCTGCACGCCGTGAGAATTAGGGGACTACCAGTAACTTTGGCCCCTGAACTCCTGCAAACAAAATAACAGCAATTCTACCCAAATATCCCACCCAAGACTTACACTCCTGAAGTTTCAAGACTCTGGGACAAAGGAAACAGGAGAAGTGGAAAAGCAGGGGTCACTTTAACTTCTGCATGTTACATTACATGGCCCCCTGGCTAATGGCGCTATGAAGCTGCCAGGGACCCATGGTTTTCAGGGGTAACCCAATGGGCTTAACCTTTATTTTATAGCCTGGCTACCCACTACCGTCACAACCCCTTAATCACTGTAGCGAATAATAAGCGCTATAGTAATTAAGGGGTTAAACCAACAAAACATGCTACCCACACGGGAGGCCTAACCACTCACCCTGGCACAAGTACCCCAATCCTCTACCCATTGATTGGCACAGTGGTTAATCATACCCATAACAATATGGGCATGATAAGCCACTATAGCAGTCAATGGCCAACCTATACGAAAAATACACAACAATTAAGAAATACAAAAGCACCTATACACCACAACAATAAATGAACTAAAAATTCTACGCTACACATAAATTAAATTATTCTAACACCAAAACCACAAACGAATAAAAATTATGTTATACCAAAACACAATTAAATACACACCTAACCAACAAAACAATTCCAGAAATAAAACCACTAACCAATCCTAAGATGTAAAAAAAACAAGCATTCCAAATACCAAATAATTTAGTGAAAACAATAAACAGAAATCGAAAAAATAACAATAGAAAACAAGTGTCACGGATGACAAGGTTAGTTACACCTTTTTTCCAGGATCAGTCATTGAGCAAAACAAGGTAACAAGGTAAATAAATATAAGTTTATTTGCACAAATTCGCTTACACACAATGATACACAAATTACAGGTGAAAAGACACACTTACTGGGGGTCTGGGGTCGAAAACTAGATTTTCCTAGGTGCAGGGAACTCTAACTAAGAGTTTTACCCTGACCGGGACTTAGGCCGGAATTTCCTGGAACCCAAATCGGCGTGAAGTTTCACACGCCACCACTCCCTTCTCTTCTGAGAACTTGAACTTTCTTGACCGCGAGTTACTCCAAATCTCATGGAACTCAAAGTCCAGCCGCTACATTCAATATTGAGAACTTGGCCGCAGAAAGCTTGATTTAGTCTCTGGCAGGCAGGCTTTTCTGGCTTGAAATCGAAGCCGGTTGCTCTGCTATTCGCGCAAGTGCAACTTTGAAAAGCCCGCCCACGCTCTTACTTCCGGAGAACTACAATCTGATTGGCTCACAGATTCTTATAGTATTCTGAGTTTCATTCACAAAACTCAGTAACCAATCAACACGTAGGAAAATTCCCAAGCAACCAATCAGAGCCAAATCTGCTAGAAAAGTCGGGTCAGCAAGAAATAGCCAAGAGGCATGCGCAAGTTTGCCACCTCCGTCCCTGGCTATCTCAATGCCACCCGCTGGGACAGGCTCCACCAGGTCTGGCAGAACAAATGGCAACCCAGACGACTGCCATTGTTCTCTGGACCTGGTACTCCACCTTTCCTCGCTGCCCATTTGCTTATCACACCTCTGGCATCCTCTGACTTCTTTGAACTCCGATGTCCAGCAGACTTTGGTTCCGAATGTAACAAGCACATTACATTACGTTTAATAAAGTATATTTTAATATACTAAGGTATATTGTTTAATATATATCTGAGTCTCGGGGTACAGGGGACAGAAAAGAAAGATGTACTTTTATTCCTATCGGATTTATTCCCTATACACTTTCTCTTAGACTTTTTTTTGAGTCAAACCCCTAACCTTATATATCGTTTGGGCACCCACAAACCCTACACTGGTTCTGGGTCACCTTGGCTCTAGCTGGGGTACCCGCCTTAACCTAGGGATTCCATCAGCTACAGGAATACCTATTCATCCCTGTGCCTCATTCTCCTTTCTGGGCTATGCTGAAGGAGGGTACCCTAGTGGTGAGTCGCACTTGCGTTTTTAAGGGGAGGTATTGCTGGGACAATGTGCCTACATGTATCCAAGAATCAGGCATGATTCCCGGGTACATTTATAGGGGAAACCGACAACTCCGGACCCCAACCTCCTAGGCACATTCTGTTAACAGATCATCCGCAAAAACAACCTTGAAATGCATACGCTAGCAATCCCTGCTCGCTGGCATGCCCAGCAAGGGAAAAATACGTAAAATACTTTTATTACTGGTAACACATTGGAAAAATACAATGTTACTCTCTTGGACCCTTATACACGGATCAGGGGTAACCAAAATGGGCTTAACCTTTATTTGAGAGTACGGTTACCCCCTACTGTCACAACAAGCATTTGCCAAAAAATGCATTGCCTGTCACTGTATTTTCTGTACCCTAGGCACGGATTAATACATTAGCAGTCAATGGGCAATGAAAAACATACAAATAAATACAATAAAAAAAAAACGAAAAAAGACAATTACATACATTAAATATTTATCTTATCTTTAGAAGTCTTCACCCTCCGAATCCTGGCGTATCAGGAAGCTCTTAACCCGTGACGTTATCCACTGCAATCCGACTCCATCCTCCTTGAAGATCAGCATCAGGTACAATTATCTTCTTTCTTTCATCGTCTTTCTCCTTCTACTATCTTCATCTGTCATTCTTTTTTTCTTGTCTTCAATCTTCTTTTCTTTCAATCCAAACCCTATGGTATATCCAAAATGGATGTTGACTCGTCGACATCTTCACCTAAAAAGCGACGGGACAGGCCTTATATAGGAACTTTAATGTCACATTTTAGGGTCAGCTCGTACAGCTCCAATCCGATTGGACGCTGTATCATGTGACCATCTTTTGTTATTTTTTTAAGGATAGGACGTCATCTCCAAGGGAGGTACGTCACATACTTAAAACCAAATGGCTCATATCACATGGTATTACAGCCAATGGAATTTCAGACAATCCATTGGTTCCTGTACCATGTGATATGTTCCATTTGTTAAAAAGGATGTGAAATCACTTTTAGGGATGATGCACATCCTTTAAAACTAATAGAACATACTGCACCGACACACTTTATTCGAGCAAATACCCAGTATGTACCTGGCAGATACCTGGAATGCGCCGCTCCTCACCTCTGACAAGCCCCGTTGCGTTTGCCTTCCCAGCCTGGGTTCATGCCTGGCTGACGGGCGGCTGATCTGTTAAATGATAATGATTAGGATTTAATAGGCTGCAATGCTTCGCGTGTCTACCAGATGGCATAAATTCATGAATTGTAATGCAGTATATATATATATACTGTGCAGTATTGCAGCCAGTGGGAATAAAATGCTTCAATCCCTGCTTGGAAAATAACCCAATGCACTCGGGCAGAAAACAGTCACAAACCTCAATACACCCGGGTATACCCGAATTCGTGGGACTAGCCGAGCTCGAATAAAGTGTGTCGCCAGTGTATCACATGGGTCAGCAACCAATGGGATTGTCTTCAATCCCATTGGTTGTAATACCATGGGATATGAGACATGTGGTTTTAAGGAAGTTACGTACCTCCCTTGGAAATGACGTCACATCCTTAAAAAGACGGTCAAGTGATACAGCATCCAATCGGATTGGAGCTGTACCATCTGACCCTAAAATGTGACATCACATGCCCTATATAAGGCCTTTTCCATCAAATTTGAGCTTAAGATGTATATGAGTCAACATCCATTTTGGTTTTACCATGGGGTTTTGATTGGAAGAAAAGAAGATTAAAGTTAAGAAGAAAATAATGACAGATGAAGATAGGAGAAAGAAGAGGAAAGAAAGAAGATTTTTGTACCTGATGCTGATCTTTAAGGAGGATGTAGTCAGATTGCACTGGATGATGTCGCGGGTCGTGAGCTTCCAGATAAGCCGGGATTCGGATGGTGAAGACTTCTAAAGGTAACATCTAAAGGTAAAATCAATATTGAATGTATGTTGTCACGGGAGAGCAGGACTTTTTATAATTGTATCAAAAACTAGGCTCAAATAGGTGCAGGGCGCTTGCTTCGGAAGGCTTACCCTGACCGGGATATCCACCCGGGCTTCCTGGTCCTCTTTTCGGCTAAAATCCTTAGCCGCGACCGCTACGTTCTAAAATGAGAACTAGGACCTCACGTCTGACTTAGCCTCAGCTAGGCAGGCTTTCTTATCTCCAAAAATGAAGCTGGTTGCTCTGCTATTTCTAACAGAGAAACTTTGAAAAGCCCGCCTTTGCATCATCGGCCCAAGTCACAGAATGGTCTGGTTCTCTTGGCATCTCCTTACATACAATCCGTTAAGCTATCCTTAGAATGGAGGTAGGAAGAGAGACCAATCAGAGCGCGGGAACCCTATCCCACTATCCAATAGAAATGAGGTCTCCTCTCTTGGCTGATGTCAGAGGAGGAGGCGTGTCAAGTTGGCTCGAAAAGCTGGGTGGGCGGGAAATATGAAGTAGCCAATGGAAAATCGCCTATGAGCTGTATCTTCCCTGGCTAACTCATTGCCACCCACTGGGCAGGCTCCGCCAAGTCTTTGAGACTCAAAAGGTGTCCCCACAGGTTGCCCTTTGACCCCAGACCTGGACAATCACCCTTCCTCGTCCACCAAACTGTTTTCTCACCTCTGGACATCCTCTTTGAACTATGGACTCTATGCAGACATGCTGGCGCCTTGGTAGATGCCCGGGCTGACTGAGAAAACCAGGAGTCTTAGGGACACTGGGTAGCACCGGGATAATTCAACCCGTGTACCAGAAAATCATGCCTGCTTGCAGAGGGAGAATTAGAGGACTACCGGTAACTTTGGCCCCAAACTCCTGCAAACAAAATAATTGCATACTCAAATATCCCACTTTAAACTTACACACAAGAAGTTTCACATTTATGGGGCAAAGGGAACATAAAAAGTGAAAAAGCAGGGGACACTTTAACTTTTACATGTTATAATACCTGGCCCCTGGCTTATGGTGCAACTGTATGTAGCTGCCACGGACCCACGGTTCTCAGGGGTAGCCAGATGGGCTTAACCTTTATTGTTTAACCTGGCTAACCCCTACCATCATATACAGTGCTTGACAAATTACCCAAAAAGCTACTCGCCAAATCAAAAAAGCTACTCGCCACTTATCCCCCCCCCACCCCTATCCCCGCCCCCACTTTAAAAAATGGAATAAATTCCTAATAAGAACTAATAACATTAGTTTTTGACATAACAGTTTATTTATTGTATTACATTTATACTTTACTACAATTACTCCTTGTTACATAGTTACGTGCGTGCGTGCGTGCGTGCGTGCGTGTGTGTGTGTGTGAAAATGTCGGATGACCTCACTAATCTAGAAAAAAAAGCCAGATGTGAATGACTATTTTTTTGAACCCCTTAACCAGTGTCTGGATGCCCCAGCTTCACAATTTCTAAAGCAGCAATCCCGCCTGGGATCTACCCTGATTCGCAGTCGCTCAATGTCTAGATACCCTCATTCCCGCAGTGTTATGTATTGGAGGGGATGTGTTCCCTACCTGTCTTCTGGTTTAGGGGGATTTACGATGTCTCTGTGTGAAGCTTGAGAATCAGATCTGGAAGAAAGCAGTATAGGTTATTTTGATGTAGGTATAGGGCAGTTAAGCTATATAGGGTAAATAAGATATCCAGCTGGCAGGGTTTGGCTGTCACGCTCCTCCCCTCCCTACCCGGCCTCTCATTTCTCTCCATCCAGGAAGAGCAGCGAATCTGCGATGCTGTGCCCGGTGTGATTCATTTTTGAGTATACCAGTCAAATCTACAAGTTTGAAGTGTACCTATAAGTTCATATTCTGTGTGCCATAGAATATTCAGTGCACTTTCCTTTGTAGCTTTGAAGTAAATATTGCATCCTAGAATCTTTAATGCACCCATATTTTAAGTGATACTTCTTTGTCTTTTGCCACAGAAATTGTATTTGTGATGGTGCTGTTTCTAAAAATCAAAACACAATTTCAGTGACAAAACGCAAAGAAGTTTCACTTAGAACGCTCGTGCGCGGCACACACCCATTTTAACTATTTGCACTTCTATATTTATACTAAGTGTGAATTCCTCGGGAGAGTGTGAGAGAGGGAGAGTGTGAGAGTGTGAGAGAGGGAGAGTGTGAGAGAGGGAGAGTGTGAGAGAGGGGGAGTGTGAGAGAGGGGGAGTGTGAGAGAGGGGGAGTGTGAGAGAGGGGGAGTGTGAGAGAGGGGGAGTGTGAGAGAGGGGGAGTGTGAGAGAGGGGGAGTGTGAGAGAGGGGGAGTGTGAGAGAGGGGGAGTGTGAGAGAGGGGGAGTGTGAGAGAGGGGGAGTGTGAGAGAGGGGGAGTGTGAGAGAGGGGGAGTGTGAGAGAGGGGGAGTGTGAGAGAGGGGGAGTGTGAGAGAGGGGGAGTGTGAGAGAGGGGGAGTGTGAGAGAGGGGGAGTGTGAGAGAGGGAGAGTGTGAGAGAGGGAGAGTGTGAGAGAGGGAGAGTGTGAGAGAGGGAGAGTGTGAGAGAGGGAGAGTGTGAGAGAGGGAGAGTGTGAGAGAGGGAGAGTGTGAGAGAGGGAGAGTGTGAGAGAGGGAGAGTGTGAGAGAGGGAGAGTGTGAGAGAGGGAGAGTGTGAGAGAGGGAGAGTGTGAGAGAGGGGGAGTGTGAGAGAGGGGGAGTGTGAGAGAGGGGGAGTGTGAGAGAGGGGGAGTGTGAGAGAGGGGGAGTGTGAGAGAGGGGGAGAGGGAGAGTGTGAGAGAGGGAGAGTGTGAGAGAGGGAGAGTGTGAGAGAGGGACAGAAGGAGAGAGCGTGAATGCGAGAGAGGCTGTGTGTGTGTGAGAGACAGCGTTTGTGTTTGTGTGTGTGTGGGGTGACTGAGTGTGTGGGTGACTGACTGTGTGGGTGTCACGGGAGACCAGGTTTATTGTGCACCTTTTACCAGGATCATTTATTGAGCAAAACAAGATAATGAAAAAAATTGTAGTTTAATCACAGAAATAGGCATACACACAGTGGAATACAAAATACCAATGAAAATCACACTTACTGTGGGTCTGTGATAGAAAACTAGACTGTTGTAAGTGCACAGAACTCTAAATAAGAGTTTCCCCCTGACTGGGACTTAGCCCGAAATCCTCTGCTTCTAAAATACTACAGCCAATCAGAGCATGGGAACTTTCTCAGTAGCCAATCAGAGCGAAGCTGGTATGGAAAGATGGGTCTGCGGGAAATCTGAAATTGCGAAGGGACATGCATAAGTTTGCCACCTCTGTCCCTGGCTATCTCATGCCACCATTGGGTCAGGCTCCTCCAAGTCTGTTAGGACAAATGGCACCCAGGACGACTGCCATTGATCCCAAGACGTGGGTACTTGAGCCTTTCCCTTTTACCCAAATAGCTTTCACACCTCAGGCATCCTCTGGTTGCTTTTAACTCCGATGTCCAGCAGACTTACTGACACCAACTTAGTAGCCCTGGCAGCCTATCGGAACATTGGTTCTTAAAAGGCATTTTTTCAGCCAGGGAAAAAAATACGTCCGATCAGGCAAAAAACGACAAACGCTGCGTTTTTTTCCAATCAGCGGGATTCACTAAGCAGTGATAAGTCAATCGTGCTTTAAAAGCACGCCAATTTTTTGCACCAGCTAAAGGCTGGCGCAAAGCAGTTGGAGACAGTCCAAAAAAAATTGTTTACCTTTTTGACAGCACACCATTAATACAACAGGCCGGTGGGTGATCCCCGTGGGAGTCCAGGGGTCCCCGCTAGCCTGCGGTACGAAACGTGTGCCCACCAAAAAATAAACAATACTTTTAAATAAATTCCACTCCCCCACCCCCTAACACATAAAGTACAGTAATGGGCAAAATTACTATTATCCAGATATGGATAATAGTGCATTTGTCCATTTAAAAAACAACATTAAGCAGCATACAGCAGAGACTGCGACTATTCTTACAAAAACCAGTGGCAATCGCCAAAAAGACCCAGATACACCCAGGTACATGCTGGATACATCCCTTAAACTTGCCTTAAACTAGACCCAGCATTTCTGCATTGACTAATGGCCCATCAGATTAACAGCGGGGGTCCCTGGCAGTCCCATTTAAACTGAATGGGACTGCCAGGGACCCCTGCTGTGTTAATCCTATTAGTCAATGCAGAAATGCCTTAAACTTGCCTTAAACTAGCCAGGTTACACCCAGCACATACCCAGAATGTATCCCGGGTATAGTCAGGGGTCCCAGGTTTAGGGGGAGTCCCCCATGGTATATGCCCCAACCCCTGGTCCCAGTGTAGGGGTTTGGGGTATCTCCAACCATGGGTACGGATGCGGGAGTAAAATTATTTCTAAGTTCAGCTTCGGTACAATTGAAGCAACCCTGAAATTGAACCTAAGCATTATTTGAAGTAACTTTTAGTAAAACCTCTTATAGAAAAGTCTAGGAGCTCTGAAAATGAACGTATGCATCTTTTCAGTAGATCTTAGGGGCTGAGGGACATGGTGTATAACCGTGTATATGTGTATGCCCTGTATATGAACAGGGGGATTTTCAAGTCCATGGTTCCAAAAGACCAGATGGCCACCATATCTGGACAAGTCCCGGACTTGAAAGTCTCAGAGATTCCAAGGTGTTAGGACGGACAGAGTACCGGAGTTACACTCAAGTACCCATGTCTTGACATGAATAAGGGCTATTTGGCAGCCATTTGCCCATCCCCAGACTCTGAGGAGCCTGGCACAACAGGGGGTTCAATATGCTAAGTGGGAGAGGTACTTGACGCATGCCCCTTAGCAGAATTGAAATAAGTGCCCGCCCGGCTTCAGAGTACCGGCAAATCTGTGATAGGCTGGTAGAGTTATTCCCACGCGCTGATTGGCTATAGCATTTTGTCAATGGGACTCAGAATCCTATAAGAGACCTAGCAGCCAATCAGGTCGTCAGATTCTCAGCGCCAAGACTGCAGCGGCAGATTTGCATTGACCAAAGATGCTCACAGAGAAATAGACTTGAGGCGGCTTCAGCTACAGTATTTCAAGCCAAGAAATTTTCTAAGTCCCACTTTTCTGGACTAAGTTATCAGAATAGAACGTAGCGGTCGCGGCTGGAACTTCAAGCTGAAAAGAGAACCAGGACGTTTGGTACTATCTCATTTGGCAGCTCCGGAGCAGAAACAGCGGTGGCGTCTGGTTACTCATGCCGAGTTGAGTTCCAGGACTTTTGCGGGTACATTCCGGTCAACCAAAGATTTTATTTAAGGACCATCTGAGTTAGGAAAGGTTAGTTTTTTTAGCCCAGATTCCCCAGTAAGTGTGTTTTCCTCTGTATAATTGCAATCCACTGTGTAAGCATCTGTTTCAATGGAATAAATGACAATTTGTTTTACTCCTTGGTTTTGCCCAATGAATGATATCGTTTTAAAGGTGTAATTGCCTGGTCTTCCGAGACAATGGAGAAGACCATTGGGGATATGAATCCCCTGGAATGTCTAGTCTATCTGGACGATATAATTGTGTTTGGCAAAACACTAGAAGAACACGAAGAACACCTTCTGAAAGTGCAGGAGCTGCAGTCCTTCCTGGGATTTTGCGGATACTACTGCCGATTCGTAGAGGGGTACTCCAGCAAAGTCAAGGTTCTAAATAACCTATTGAAGATCTACCCCAAGGAACCTCGGCAGAAGGCCGCATCCCCACGACACCCTTCGAAGACAAGTTGATGTCTGTAATGGGAGACCAGGTTTATCAACACCTTTTATATCGGGATCATATGATTGAGCAAAGCAAGGAGGTAAAATAAACTAATTTATTTCAGGAAATGACATACACACAATGTAACACAATTTACACAGTTAACACACTTACTGGAATTGGGGCTAACAAATAAAATCTTCCTTTAAATGAAATTGTCCCAAACGACCTCTATAGGAGTCCTTTCCAATGACCGGGAGGTACTCACGAAAGTCCTGGAACGCAATTCGGCATGCAAACCCAGCCACCACCTCTACGTTCTCAAAAGCGGGACTCGCGTCTATTCTTCACAGAGCATCTTTGAATTTGCCGCTGATGGTTTGGCGCTTGGAATCTCTCATCCTGATTGGCTGCAAGGTTTCTTATAGGTTTTAGTGTTGTGGGAATTTCACTACTGGCCAATCACCGATTTGCCGGTATATTGAAGCCGTGTGGGCACCTTTCCTCATTCTGCTAAGGGGCATGCGCCAACATGGGACCTCTGCCTTTTAGCATATTGAGCCCCCCGTGCCTCCAGGCTCCACAGCGTCTGGGGTTGGGCAAATGGTGGCCGGATAGCCCTTTGTTAGCCCACGACGTGGGTAATAAAGGATAACTACAGTACCCCTCCTATTCTAACACCCTGAGGCTTTCAAGTCCGGACTCCGCACAGACCCAGAGGCAGCAAGCTTGGTAGCCATCTGCTCCCTCGGAACCCAGGACTCTGAAATCCCACAGTTCATTGACAGGTTATCAGTACATATACATAATAAACATAACTCTTTAATAAGTTATGCACCCTGTTGCAGGGTACATGCAACTACACACGCGGGTTTCTTGACAAGGTTTATTTATTTAGCCATAAAAGATATACAGCACACAAAAACAAAAATAGCTTTTCATCAGCAAACAAAAAGAAAAATGGCTTTTTCTTCAGCAGACAAAACAAAACAGTTTCTCTTTAGCAGACAGTGTAAAAATCAGGCAGCTACCCTTTTCTATGCAGGAGACAGACAGTTCATAATTCATGTACTTTGATAACAGACCTTGTATCAGTAATCTCTCCAGTAGCTTACTCCTCTCTCCTCAACAGCCAGCTCCATGTGTCTACAGCCTGGGGTTTTAACACACCTTGATTAGGCAGCTGGGATCCAACTAATTGTCCTGAGGTTCCCAGCTGAAGTTAACCTAGTCAGTGCTGCACCGCAGACTAGACATAGGTTTTCCAGGCATATAGCTGGTGGCTTTTATTTCCCTGTCACACACCCCAAAACTGGAACAACCTACCGGAGACTCACATCCACCACCAGTTTAAGTTCTTTCAAAACCAAAGCTGTCTCACATTTTAATCTTGTCTGTAACTGTTACATACGCCCATAATATTATCTTTAAATATGCATGCAATGTCTTGTATATAATGTATACCCTGTTCACTTATGTAACTGTATTTGTAACCATGTATTATTTGTCATTTTAACTCCTATGCCCAGGACATTCTTGAAAACGAGATTTAACTCTCAATGTATTACTTCCTGGTAAAATATTTTATAAATAAATAAAATAAAATATCTGTGGTTTAAAATGTGTAAATCCCCGTTCTGGTGTGAGGGATGTAATAAGGAGATATACAGTACTGCCTACACTTACTAGCCTCATCCCTGCCACACTATAGAAATTACTTTTAACTTTTACACACAAAAACCACTCACAGCTTTATCATCTAGCTGGAGCATCCCCTGAACCCCTATACCAGGTTCAGGGTACCTGGGCATGTACCTGGGCATCCCTCCCTTATACCAGGGACACCCTGTATGTTTCAGGTATACATTAACCTCTTCATGACCCATTTACCTTGTCTGGATCATGCTGCAAAAAATACACCAAGGCACATTACTCACCATGCATAACAAGAAAGCAGTATCAGGTGCAGAGGGAGAATCAATATTGAGAAAAACAGCAAAGTGGCCACAAGGGGTCCCTCAAGGTTGCACTCTAGATTAATTAATATATATACATTAAGTAACAGTACAAATGACTGTTACGACAAGTTATAAAGTACGTAGACCAGTCATATGATTCCACAAGACCACATATACCAAAACAGCAGACAATTTAATACAGACTAAAATCCGACGAAACTCGTAAAATAACAACTAATGAATAACTTAAAAAGTTCCCTAAAGGGCACTTTGAACACCTTATCTCCTCGTGGTTTAAATGAGGGTTTCATGTTTTCATCTTTTCTATAAACTCATTCTTTTGAACTTTTGTTTTAACATCATTTTGTGGGACTTAACGGGGTCCAGGTGTACAGTCTGCTATTAATTATTAGAAGGGTCCGTTTTGACTTTAACTAGGCGGACCCGACAGTGTAGTACATTCCTACACCACCATATGTGCTATACATTAATTACTTGTATTTAACATCTATGTTACATAACACCATCTATTCTACCTCCAGGGTCCCATTGGCTTAGTACTTTTGTAATATTTTCACTGTTGTGCTCTTTGACATGTCTCAGATACTCACCTCTTTGTTTTTTTGTAGTGGTGGTACTGGTAGCATTGCTACACCTTTTAATGCAAAAGTGCACAGCATGTAGGTTTAGTTCTATCTCAGGGGACAATTTTAGATCTAACACCTCCAGGACATAACTTTATAACCAATAGACACATCAACTGCAAATCTAGATTCATAGTATGTCTTCTAGATTGTCCCTGTGGACTACAATACGTGGAAAAGGCTAACAGACCCCTACGCACTATAATCCTTGAACAAATAGGGAATATTAAAAGAAAGTTTGTCACACATAGTGTTTCTAAACATTTCCTTATGTTCTATAATGCTGATCCCTCTGGACTAAGATATAATGGGATTGAACAAGTCATGCCCCATTGGAGCAGCGGGGATCAAAATATTGATCTCATTAAGAGGGAGTCTGTGTACTATGTTGCCTAGTGGATGTTTACATTGTATTTAGCTCCGTAGGATTAGTAACATCATTAGATGAGGTTGCTCATTTGGGTATCTTCCATTCCATTGGTTTATCATCATCCAATGACCAGGGTACTTACACGAATACTATCACTCCAAGACACTCCTGATGAAACCTTTGACAAGGTGAAACGCGTTGAGTGACCAGTGACGAGCTAGTAGGAGGTCATACACATCGTTACCATCCGGTGATTCCACCCAGAGACGGAGAGAGGACGGACGACGCACGCCACACAGAGAACAGAAGCTTAGAGCTGTCTGCGTCGATTCCCTGATCTATATGCTTGATTTTATCTTGCACCATGTGAGTGTATTTTACCATTCATCCTTCTCAGATAAAGTTTGTATCAGTCTGTGCTATGTTCCAAGTTCTTGTTCTACTCCACTAAGGTTCCTGTATATGCTGTCTCTGTATGTGCTGATAAGCTTGATGTTACAGTGCAAAGAAACCTTTATGCACACGTTTACACTGGAGACACACTTTATTCGAGCTCGGCTAGTCCCACGAATTCGGGTATACCCGGGTGTATTGAGGTTTGTGACTGTTTTCTGCCCGAGTGCATTGAGGTATTTTCCAGGCAGGGATTGAAGCATTTTATTCCCGCTGGCTGCAATACAGCACAGTATATATATATATATATACTGCATTACAATTCATGAATTTATGCCATCTGGTAGACACGCGAAGCATTGCAGCCTATTAAATCCTAATCATTATCATTTAACAGATCAGCCGCCCGTCAGCCAGGCATGAACCCAGGCTGGGAAGGCAAACGCAACGGGGCTTGTCAGAGGTGAGGAGCGGTGCATTCCAGGTATCTGCCAGGTACATACTGGGTATTTGCTCGAATAAAGTGTGTCGGTGCAGTATACTAAGAAATTTGTGAGTACAAATTTCTTTTTTTTTTTTTGCAAGAAGATTGTCACTTTGATAAACATATTGCACTATTTTCTTGTGTTTTTTTCTTTTTATATGTACCTGCGCTCCCCGAATCACCTGGACACATGCACTGGATTTATGGCTGGGATATTGAGGCTCTAAAAGTAGGAGTCCATCAGCATTGCCATGCCCCTCACCCTTCTTATGCTGAATGGTAAAATCAAGTTTTTGCACAGCAAGACTCCATCACAGCAATTTCCCGTTTTCTCCTGACACCCTCTGTAGCCAAATCAGTGGATTGTGATCCGTGATCACTGTAAAAGCCGTGCCATACAGGTAGGGCTGGAGCTTCTTGAATGCCCACACAATTGTGAGGCACTCCTTTTCAATGGTGGCATAAGCCACTTCCCACATAAGCCACACGATTTGAGTTCCAGGAGATTGAGGCTGACTCGCTGTCAGAAGAGACAAAGTTCTGTGTGTAATGCGTAGCTCACCACAAACCAGACGCGACCGCGAGGCTGAGGTAGGGAATTGTAAACGCCAACCCACAACCGTGAGGACACGCCTAGAGTGTAGAATGGTCTTGCAAGCCGGGTCAGAAGTATAGTAGGTAGAGTAGTCGTTATACTTGCCGGGTCTAGATTGGAGAGTAGCGGATCATTGGGGTACTTTGCCAAGGTCAGGATTGGAGAGTGGAGAGTGGTCGTTGAGGATAGCCGAGGTCAGGAGTAGAGTTCAGAATGGTCGTACGTAAGCCGGGTAAGGA